>NC_140296.1:40244485-40314485 GCF_964211825.1 Aythya ferina
GCCCATTCCAATACCTAACAACCCTTTTGGTAAAGAAGTTTTTCCTGATATCCAACCTAAACCTCCCCTGGCACAACTTTAGCCCATTCCTCCTTGTCCTATCACCAGGCATGTATGAGAATACATGTAGACCAATCCCTACCTTCTTTAGGGTAGCTGTAGAGAGCAATAAGGTCGCCCCTGAGCCTCTTCTTGTCCAGACTGAATAACCCCAGCTCCCTCAGCTGCTCTTTGTAAGACATTCTCCAGACCCCTCACCAGCTTTGCTGCCCTTCTCTGGACTCACTCGAGCACCTTGATGTCCTGCTTGTAGTGAGGGGCCCAAAACTGAACACAGTCCTTGAGGTGCAGCCTCACCAGTGCCAATTACAGTGGGACAATCATTTTCCTAGTCCTGCTGGCCACATTGCTTCTTATGCAAGCCAGGATACTGTTGGCCTTTTTATCCACCTGAGCACACTGCTGGCTCATATTCAGCCGACTATCAACCAGTACTCCCAGGCCCTTCTCTGCCAGGCAGCTTTCCAACCACTCATCTTCTAGCCTGTAGTGCTTGTTGGGGTTGTTGTACCCCAAGTGTGAAACTCAGCACTTGGCCTTGTTGAACTTCATACAGTTGACCTCAGCCCATTGGTCCAGCCTCTCCTGATCTAAAATAATCTAATTAACTAACTAACTAAAAGGACATGCCATAATATGAAGGGATTTTCTGAAGTTTTTTTATGTCAGCCAAAAAGGAATACAATTGTTTGATGGGAGTTTGAGGTTTAGATATATCATGTGAACTTAATTCTATATTACTGTCAGGAAGACTGAGTAACTGCACATTCTATTTTAAAGCATATTGTGTATCCAAAGGAAATCTACCTGTAGAAAGAGAATATATTTCACCTTACATGTTATCTCTTAATGGAAATCTATTACCATGTAGTTAAGAAGGTCAATGTGTTTGGAATAGATGTACAGGAAGAACACAAGCAGTACATGTGAAATGGGATGATGTAATTCTCCAGTGAACTTTCAGTCTAGAATATGACACCATGGTGGATTGACAGCTTGTTCAATTAAAAATGTGTCTTCCATTTTACACAAGCAATAAACCATTGATATTTTTAGAGAAAGTTTATGCAGTTTTGTGTGTACTCTTGCTTTTTAATACCTTTTCATGCTTTAAAAAGTCAGTAGATTTGGAATCCTTCACTCGTATCTTTAACACATTTCTGAGTGGTATACTATAAACTGTCTTTAATTTCAAATAAAGAACTGTGAAACTTGTTTTTTTTTTATTGTATTTATTAAACTAGGAGGAAAATTTTTGGGTACATTTGTTTAATAAAACAAATTGACACAGTTGCCTCTATAACGGGGGCCTCTATGTATGCCTCTATTCTCGTACATTGCATACACAGAGCTTGCTTTTTAAACTGTTCTTGATTAACAGTGCATTTGTTTTCTGTTTCCTTTGAACTAAAAGCTTTTCTCCTTCCTTGCAGTTCACACGTATATCTCAAACACCAGTTTGTCACCTGATGACTTTAAAGCTCCAGTAACTATGGGCATTAAACTGCACTGGCAGAAAAATAACAGGGATGTCAAAAAGGGAACTGGGAGGTTATAGGCTCTCAAGAAAAATTAAGACAAAGCTTCCCAGTGACAAAGAAATTAAAACAACATGACAGGGCAAAAACAAAAGTCTTCAGTAAGCATCGTTTTGTCTTTAATTTGCCCCTGTGATGTGGGAGAACTCTGTGTTACCTGTACAAAATAGTATGAAAGAAACTGACTTTTAATAGATTAATGTGAAAACCACATATATATAACCTGATTTTAATAATGCTCATTTCCTCTCCTCAGGAAAGGTATTATACTGCTCCTTTTAAAAGTTTGAAAGTTGTTAGTTCTGAAAATAAAAAAATAAAATAAAATGTTGTGCATTTCCTTATTCCCTCATAGCCCCAAAAATGGAGGATGACTTGGACTATAACTCTTTAAAGAGAACAGCTCAAATGAACCTCATGGATGTTTTTAATGAAACAGACAGTGACTAGGAACAAGAGGAAAATACAGGAAGCAATCTCTAGCTTATTTTTGTCTTGCTTAGATGAGCTAGCCCTATGCTGTAGTTATACTAAATTACTTCATCTACAACACATCGAGAGAGAAATAGTCACAGAGGAACTGTGAAATGTGCTCATCTGATTCGTGTCAGTATGGAACAATGCTAGGGCTGCATGGTATGATGAATGTGACCTTCTGTCTTACATACCCTTGTATAACCACAAGTCTAAGAAAAACAGAGTAGTTAATGTATATAGTTCTTGTATCTTGCAAGGAATGGTTTAGCAATTCGTGTCAACAGAGAGAGCTTGAAGGGAAATGTATTTGTAGGCTTTTCCTTGAAGTCTCTGATATCTGGGGGGTTTCAGAATAACTGCTAACTATTATGACTATTGCATGGGACACTATGCAAGTCTCTGATATCTGGCCAGGAGATTAAGGAGATGGGGAAAGCAGAAGAATGACTAAAAGACAAAGCTTGCAGGGGATGCTGCACAAGTCTCTGACATACAGCCAAGTTGGACAAAGGAGAAGGACAAGAGGGAGGAAGACTGTGAGCCTTCAGCACAAGAGACCCCCAGAGGGACCACCGGAGACTGATACGCATGCTCCAGTAGGAGGGTTTGGATTCTGGAAACTAATTATAATAACCCTGTTTTTTTTTAGAAGTAGTAATGAATATGTATCAGCCTAGGAGCATAAAAATCAGCTGCTTGATGTAACTGGTGTGCGTCTTGGTGGAGCAGAGACTCCTGGCACACCCAGCGCTGTCTGCTTACCTCTATTCCTTTAATAAATTGTAAACTTTGATTATAGTCCTATTTTGAAGACTGAGCCGTTTATAACAGAACTGTATCTGAAGAGATATGTTTGCACAGTAGTGTCATGGAGGCTAATCCCAAGTGTTTGTTATCTCTTTCTGAAGGCTATTCTTAATGTTACCATTTAACCTTAAGATTGCATTCAGACTCAAATGATAACTTCCTAACCTCTTTATTATTTTTTTTCTCTTTTTTTTTTTTTTTCTCTTTTTTCTCATCTCTCCCCAGCTCAGCAGTCCCACCTAATGCACCAGTTGCAGCATTAATTTAAAAAAATTGCCATATTTTGATAAGATCTCTCTGGGATACTAAGAAAATTAAAGCTGTCAAAAGTACACACAATTAAAATCTGTGAAATTAATGGGCTGCAAAATAGTAAAAGATTTGCAGTAGACAGTCCAGATGATCAGGTCAACCAGAGATGCTATTAAAATGATTGTGATAAATGGTGACAGGTAAACATTTACATGCTGAAAAGTGTATTTATTTAGAAAAGAAATGCTACCAGAAAAGATTTTAGTATATGATATGGTAGTCATACAGTGTCATTTTAAGACATTTTATTGCTATCAATATTGTGATGGCAAAGTCCACTGTTTGTATGTAGTGCCATAAAAAGATATTAAATGCTCATAATAGAAACATGGGCTATGGCAGTCTACTAATCACATCAAATTATAAAGAAATATTTATTCTGATGTGCCATAAAGAAAAAAATGAAAACAGTCATACATTTGAAATTTAATGAAAGGAAATGACATGACACTATTAGAAAAGTGCTAGAGAACCTCTGTTTCCTATCAGATGTTCAGCTGTCTACAATACATGGAATTAAAAAAACAACAACAAAACAAAACAAACAAAAAACAAAACAAAACAAAAACAAACAAACAAACAAACAAAAACATTTACTATGGAAGAACTATGCAAGAACATTGATCTCAGTACCCCAAAGAGACAGGCATGGGGAATGCACTTTTGATGTACTTCTTAAACTAGGAAAAGATATTTATTTATTTATTTATTTTTAAGATGAAATAAGCCATATGTTTCTCCTGCATAAAAGGATGACCCCTGGGGCCCGTTAGCCACCATTTACTGGTACATTTAAAATGCAAATGCTAAACTCTCAACCTAGACTATCTTCTTTTTATATTTGAACCAGACATTTGGACAAGTATAGGAGAAAAACAATCTGCAAAAATCCTTTTTCAAATTTTAAATTCACTTACTGAGACTTTGTTCATGCCATTTTACTATTATTATTTTTATTATTATTTTTTTTTCCAAGTCCTAGAGAAAATAACTTTACCATCTGGACCGTCTGTGAAAATAGTAAATTTTCTGAATATAAAAGACAAATTTTGATGTAGTAAGTGATAAAAGATAACATACTTCTAGCAAGAGAACAAGATTTTCTGTTTTTTATTTGTTTGTTTGTTTTGTTTTGTTTTGTTTTGTTTTTTATCAAAATTAACTAACTCAGCTCAGCAGTCTCATATTGACTCCTTTCTAAAGGGATATCTTGAACAATATTCACAACAAAAAAATGCTGATGAAAGGTGAGTAGGGCCAGGATAACCTACTTCATATTTATAACCTTATAGCAAGGCTTTTCAAAAGTTTGCATCAATGATTATTTCGGGCTGTCTTTTCACTTTCTTTACTGTTCCTCCATTTCTTCATTTCACAGAGATGAAAAATGGCATTGTTCTTCCTGATACACTTAGAAAACGTGACTCTGTATAAAAGGCAGGATCTTTGTCATATGACAAGACAAAATATTTTTGCTAATTCAAAGCCAGTTTTAAAACAGAAGCAGAAGCTGGTGATACTATAATTTTCTATCTGTGAGTCTATTTATTAATTAAATTGATTATTACTAACATTAGATTTCCTGTGAATATAATTTCCAAAAACCAACATGATCAGTTGTGTGAAAGCTTGTGTCTATGTCATCTAAGTCATTTCTGGAGAGGTATTTACAATTAAGCCTATAGCGTTTAGAAAGCTCAAATGGCCTGGTCTTTCTGAATTTTGGGGATAAACTGGGAAGTTCATAGTATTTATTTATTTATTTATTTTAACTTAAGGGAAGCTGTGAGATTTATAAAATATATAAATAAAATTACATTTCTCGAAATCCCACTTTATCCTTGATGTATTCCCATTTACTCCCTTGAAAATACAAAGACAGAAGGTTTAAATGGTTATTTGCTTGTTTTTCTCTAAATGTACAAAAACAAACAAACAAACAAAAAACCCACCTAATGAGGTGGGTTTTATGATTGTGACCTAATGAGGTCACAATCATAAAAACATGCCCCATTCATTCATATAAACAACAGAATGAAACTTCATTCATTTGCAGAAAATTCATTTGCATATACCTGGAAACAGGTATATAATATGCATACCTGTTTCCAGGATAAGAGCCTAAGTTTGGTATTTAAAGATGAAATGATTCATCATTGACCTCTATTTTCATGAAGGATTGTTATTTAAGATTTTTTTCTAATAGGTGTTGTGTATGTTGATTTTCTAACAGCTCATTTTTAGATTCTGAAATTTCCAAACTCTGTATCATTCTGAAGTGTTGACTCATTTTACCAGTGTTTCCCCTACCATTTGAAGACTTTGACCTTTTCCTAAAGAATAAAAGTTTGGATTCTTAAGCACATTTTATTCTCAAGTATTTTGCAAGCTGATATAGTAAAGAGCCAGATTGCTTCTCCCACGGACTCTCGCACATCATCCAGAAAGTACAATTTTGAGCCCCTGCATTCCTATGCACACTCAATTAGATTTGAGAGAATTCAGTAGTTCACATATCATGCAAGAAATTACCCATGGGAGTATGGGACTGTAACTCCCTCTCTGTTGGCACCAACTGGAGTAGTATATGCTCCAAGTCACATGATGGTGGTCTTGCGTTTGATACCATGAACTCTCCCATTTTCAAATAATGTAGCCCCACTATCTGGGTCTCCATATCCATTTATCCATAGAATAAACGTAATACACCTGTGTTTCCATTTCCAAAATTACTAAGCTTCTATATTTGCATGTCTTAATATAGATCTTTGTTTTCCCAGTATACATGTGTATAAGTACATACTTGCTGATACTGAATTGTTTGACATCTTTTATTTTGAGTGCTGTACATTAAACTTCTAAATACTTTTACAATCACCTGAAATTCTATTGCTAAATTGCAGAGGCTTTTTATATTGTTGTTTTGTTTACTTCTGTTTTTCAAAATAAAATATTTTGAATAACAGTGTTTTATTATTTTATTTTATATTACAACACAACAGATTAGAGTTGACTGAATAGATGAGTGAAACAATAACATTAATGAGGTATTTACATATATATAAATGCCTATCTTTCTTCATCCCACATTAACCTAAAATAAATAAATAAATAATAAGTAAATCTCTGTGTCTTTCTCTCTCATTTGGAAAAATATATATATTATATATATACGTATTTCTTTTCATAGTCTACTTTGATCTGCACTTTTCCCTCTAAATCTCAAACTGCCACATCACCACACCATTATGTTGTGTTTATATCCAACATAACTACTGTGCCCAACAAAAAAGATTTTTTCCTCCTTTAAGCAGTTTTAATCATACTAACTATATCATCTTTAAGATATCAGTGAAGCATTCTTAAAAACAAAAGAAAACAAAACAAAATACTTATTTTTAATTGGAAATGCTTTTCTAAATAACATATCAAAATAGGAATAATAAATTCATTGATATATTGAATCTACTAGAGATTTTGAATCATAAAGACATTAAATAGTCTTGCTTCTCCTTTCAGAATTCAGCTTTAATTCTTATACCTTTAAAGGAGAAATATTAACTGCATATTTGAAAAAATATCTGTTGCCTTTCAATCATTTATCTTTTATGACTAGAAACTCACTTTGTGGAGTAGTACCATCAGGTCTACAAACCAAAACAGTATATTTACCTTGAAAACATGAGTTATTTTCCATTCAGACACCAAACGCTCAAAGCTACTGTAATTATATATGGATGTGATTTAATTATATTTTTACATGTATTTTATCCTACTGTTATAAAGTTCAGACTGCCTTTAATATATACATGTATTATATCATATATGTGTATTTTGTATGTGCAGTCAGATATATATATATATATGTGTATATAGTAATTTACATATCACTTATGCTGCCCTTGGAGAACAATTGGTCAATGAGGAACTGACCAGGTTTCAGATATTGTGGTGGTTTTACCGTGCTGGGCAGCTAAACCCCACAACCGCTCTCTCACTCCCCCTCCTTTAGATGAGGAGGGGGAGAAGTAAAGCAAAGAACAACTCACGGGTTGAGATAAGGATAATTTAATTAAAGGGGAATAATTATAATAATTAAATAAAGACTACCATGAACTAAACAATTTAACTAAGGGGAAATAAAAGGGAAAGGGGAAAAAAGGGAGGAAAACAAACAAACAAAATAAATGAAAGCTATATGGAAGTGCAGAGGAAAGAAATTACTCTCTACTTCCCACAAATGAGCGATGATTGACCACGTCCTTGAAGCAAGGCCTCAACGCACGCAGCCGGTGTTCGAGAGGAGGACCGACGTCTTCTCAACGAGAGCCCACCCCTCCCCTCTTCTTCCTGTTTCCACCTTTTATTGCTGAGTGTGACACCACATGGTATGGAATATGCCTTTGATTGGTTTAGGTCAGCTGCCCTAGTGATGTTTCTCTCCTCACTTTTTTGCCCACCCCCTAGGAGGGTTAGAGAAAGGCCCAATGCTGTGCCACTGCTGCTCAGCAGTAGACACAACACTGGTGTGATAACACTGCTGTTCCAGCTACAAGTACATAGTACGGCACTGTATGGGCTGCTGCCGGGAAAGTTAACATTCCAGCCAGACCCAGTACAGATATGTTTAAGTGTTTTTCCAGATCCCAGATTTTAGCACAGCCACTGCAGTGTAGAACTTTGGAATTCCTGAATGTTTAAATTTAGGTTGAGGGCAACCCCTAGCAGATAGATCTAAGACTCTTGGTTGGATGAAATTTCCAATGGATTTAGAGCCTGTGTGCCTGCAAGTCCAGGCACAGCTAATTATAACAAGCTGTTAGATTTGGAAATTCTGTACCACCCTCCCCCAGTGACTCTGTGGCCAGTCCTGGGCTTGTGGGCTTATCCTAATACTTTGCTGCTAGGATATCTGTCCCTGCAATAAATAAATCAGAATTCCTGAGTCTTTCAGTGCTTTCATAGAATCATAGAATCATTGAGCTTGGAAGAGACCTTCAAGATCAACTGGTCCAACCATCACCCTACTACCAGTATCACCCACTAAGCCATGTCCCTAAGTACCACGTCCAACATTTCCTTGATGGTTCACAGGGATGGTGATGCCACCACTTTCCTGGGCAAGCCATTCCAATGTCTGACTACTCTTTCTGAGAAGGAATGTCTCCTCATTTCCAGCCTAAACTTCCCCTGGTGCAACTTGAGGCAATTCTCTCTAGTCCTCACATTAGTGAGAAGAGGCTTTCTTACCTCCATAATGGAGAAGCTAGGAGTACTGTTTGTCTTGGTCTTGTGGGGCTGGATTATTAGTTGTGTTTTATTTTATTTTATTTTATTTTATTTTATTTTATTTTATTTTATTTTATTTTATTTTATTTTATTTTATTTTATTTTATTTTATTTTATTTTATTTTATTTTATTTTATTTTATTTTATTTTTTGTTTAAGATTATTGGATTATTAGACATCTGCTGGGTAAGCAACTCAGCCAGGCACGAGCAGTCCAAATGGTTCCTACAATGCGTTGAGGACAATTTTCTGACACAGGTGGTGGAGGAGCCGACGAGGTGGGGGGTGCTCCTGGACCTTGTTCTTACCAACAGGGATGACCTTGTTAGGGATGTGAAGGTTGGGGGCATCTTGGCATGCAGCGACCATGAGATGGTGGAGTTCCAGATGGAACTAGGCAAAGGAAGTATGGCTAAAAGCAGGATTGTTACCCTGGACTTTTGGAGAGCCAACTTCAACCTCTTCCAGGACCTGCTTGGGAGTATGTCATGGGATAGGCTGCTAGAAGGCAAGGGTACTTATGAGAGCTGGGCTACGTTTAAGCATCACTTCTTCCATGCTCAGGATCAGTGCATCCCGAGCAGTAGGAAATCGGGGAAGAGGGGCAGGAAACCTGCGTAGATGAGCAAGGAGCTCATCAATAAGATCAAAAGGAAGAGGAAGGTCTATGAAATGTGGAAAAAGGGCCTGTCCTCTTGGGAGGAGTATAGATGTGTTGTCAGGGCCTGCAGGGACACAACGAGGAAGGCTAAAGCCCACCTTGAGACGAGGCTTGCAAAAGAGATAAAGGATAATAAGAAGGGTTTTTGCAAATATGTAAACAGCAAGAGGAAGACTAGGGATAATGTGGGTCCCTTGCTGAATGAGGGGGGTGTCCTGGTCACGGGAGATGCTGAGAAGGCAGAAATACTGAATGCTTTCTTTGCTTCAGTCTTTGCTTCAAGGACACTCACCCGGGACTCCTCGCCCCTGGCAATAGGACAAAGGGTCTGGGAAATGGAGGGCTCACCCCTGGTGGACATGGGAGTTGTTCGGGAGCGTCTGAGTGGGCTCAACGTACACAAATCCATGGGTCCCAATGGGATGCATCTGCATGTGCTAAGGGAGATGGCAGATGTAATCGCCAAACAGCTCTCTATCATCTTTGAAAGGTCCTGGAGAATGGGTGAGGTGCCTGAAGACTGGAGGATAGCCAATGTCACTCTGGTCTTCAAGATGGGCAGGAAGGAGGATCTGGGAAACTACAAGCCAGTCAGTCTCACCTCTGTCCCTGGAAAGGATTTGGAGCTGCTTGTTCTGGATGCCATCTCCAACCAATTGGAAGAGAAGAAGGTTATGAGGAGTAGTCAGCATGGATTTACCAAGGGGAAGTCATGCTCGACCAACCTCGTTTCCTTCTATGATGGCATCACCAGCTGGGTAGATGGGGGGAGAGCAGTGGATGTCATCTACCTTGACTTTAGCAAGGCTTTCGATACTGTCTCCCATGACATCCTACGAGCAAAGATAAGAAAGTGTGGGATAGATGAGTGGATGGCAAGGTGGGTTGAGAATTGGCTGACTGGCCAAGCTCAGAGGGTGGTGATTGGCAGAACAGAGTCCGGCTGGAGGCCTGTGACTAGTGGTGTTCCCCAGGGGTCGGTGCTGGGTCCGGTCTTGTTCAACATCTTCATCGACGACCTTGATGAGGCAATAGTGTCTGCCCTCAGCAAGTACGCTGATGACACAAAGCTGGGAGGAGTGGCTGACATGCCAGAAGGCTATGCTGCCATTCAGCGAGACCTGGATAGGCTAGAGAGATGGGCAGGAAGAAACCAAATGAGATTTAATAAGAGCAAGTGTAGAGTCCTGCACCTGGGAAGGAACAATTGGACATATCAGTACAGGCTGGGGGACGAGCTGCTGGAGAGGAGCTCTGAGGAGAAGGACCTGGGGGTTCTGGTGGATGACAGGTTGACCATGAGCCAGCACTGTGCCCTTATGGCCAAGAGGGCTAATGGGATCCTGGCGTGCATTAAAAAGAGTGTGGCCAGCAGTTCAAGGGAGGTGATCCTTCCCCTCTACTCTGCCCTGGTCAGGCCTCACCTGGAGTACTGTGTCCAGTTCTTGGCTCCCCGGTACAAGAAAGACAGAAATCTCCTGGAAAGAGTCCGGCAGAGGGCCACAAAGATGATACGGGGCCTGGAGCATCTTCCCTATGAAGAAAGGCTGAGAGACCTGGGTCTGTTCAGCCTGGAGAAGAGAAGACTGAGAGGGGATCTCCTCAGTGTATATCAATATCTGAGGGGTGGGGGACAGAAGGATGTAGCCAACCTCTTCTCAGTGGTTTGTGGGGATAGGACAAGGGGCAATGGTTGCAAGTTAGAGCACAGGAAGTTCCGCACTGACATGCGAAAGAACTTCTTCACAGTGAGGGTGACGGAGCATTGGAACAGGCTGCCTAGGGAGGTTGTGGAGTCTCCTTCTCTGGAGATATTCGAGGCCTGTCTGGACGCCTACCTGGGCAGCCTGCTCTGAGGTACCTGCTTTGGCAGGGGTGTTGGACCCGATGATCTTTTGAGGTCCCTTCCAACCCCTACAGTTCTGTGATTCTGTGAGTCTGTGATTCTGTGATTATTCCTCTGCGTTATTCTGAGTTACCAAAAGATCATAAAAGATGATCTAGCTGAAGAAAAATGTTTTAATAAACTAACTGGCATATTCCATTTAAATTTTTTCACTGGAAACTTGTTAACCATCTTTACTCTGAATTTCTCAACTAATACAATCCAATTGAAATTAATTTGTATTTTTGAGAAACCACTATTATGCTTCTTGTCAATATGAACTTCTCTGGTTAGGCAGAAAAATAGAGGTATAGAGGAAAGAACTGCAAGTTAGAAAGGAAAGTTGCCCTTGCAACAACCAAAAATCTGATTTAATAAGGTTAAATTCTTCTACTTTAATGGGAAAAATATGCAAATATTACTTACTTACCATTGAAACTAATTGAAATTATTAATTCAGTCCTTTTTCACCTGGTAACTAAGCTTTTTCTTACCTCCCTTCTCCATCCAGACTCCCTTCTTGCCAGGGATGCTGTAATATAAAAGAAGACAAAATGTTCTTGTTAAACTAGAGTTTGACAGTTCCTAATTACCTGTGTTTGGTGACAGATTCAGGTTTCTCAGACTGTTTAATCATAAAAAGCCAGAACATATCATAAGGAACAAATTTTACTGGATAATGTTAACTAAATCTAAATTTTGCCTGTAGCAACTAACCAAACAAATGTATTCCAGAGTTTGAGTACTTATTAGAAGACTGATTGCTGGTGCAATGTATCTGATCAAAGACTAATGCTGTATATCCAAGATGCAAACTCTTTGAAAATTCTCCCGATGTGTTAAGTAAGTAAATATTTTGGCCCTGTCTCTTATCTCTAAGGTTTTCAAATTTTGCTGATTTTACTTTGCCCACCTCCACTCTACCCCTTTCATTTCCAACTCCCTCCCTCCTTGGTACTGAAACAGAATCTAAGGCAGAGCTTATAAGAGGACCATATAAATTGATCCAGTCTGATTAAGTAATGCAAAGAAACTGAATATTCATTTTTCTATCAGCAACTAAGAATAAATTGTTTTCTTCTAACCCATCATCTAGTCACTGGAATGACTGGAAACTAACATGGTATTTTATCTGGTGACATACTTTTGGTTTATATAATAACACAAAAATAATTATTAGTTTTCACCACCTTCTTTTAAGCATCTTGTTTCAGGTAAATATTTTGTTGTGTTGTTGTTTTATGACCTGCATTACAGATTTTTTTTTATTAATCTAACAGTGTAAATGCCTCAGTTTTTCTCATTTGTGTTGCAATTCATTTAGAACCCAGACATACAACAACAGGTCATATTGTTCCTTCCAATGTGCACCACCTTGCTTTCAATGAAAATGAGTTCATACAGGATTATGCTGCCTATTCACCAAAGTCCTTCAAAGTCCTTCACAGTCCTTGCAAAGTCCTCGATTAACCCAAATATGCTTGGCTGCTGCTGATACTAATAAAACCAGCTACACCTTCTCCAAGTTACTAAGAAGTGTATTCAACATTGCAGTTGCTCTACATTATAAATTTGCATTTACTACATTTATTTAGTTGAAAATAAGCATATATATTCACTTAGTTTGCCCTTATGCTAGAGAATAGAGAGAATAGACATCTGCATTGATATCAGAATTTCATCTTTTATTTTCTTTCTGGCTTCATGCAGATAATAAATATATTTTAGCATTGGCAGAAATAAGCTAAGACATGAACAGGAGAAATCAGTGATGCTAGATGACAAGAATATTACCTGATAGTTAGCTTTTTTTTTTTTTTTTTTTTTTTTTTTTTTTTTTCCAGGCTTTATAGGAAGAATTAGAAAAATGTAAAGATGATCACAAGACCGTCAAAGCACCATGATAACTGAGAAGAAAAAAAAATCTTTATAAGTGACATACCCAGAGGAACAAAATGAAAAAAAAAAAATCTGAATAAATAAGGATGATACAAAGGATAATTGCATTTTAACATCAGAAGTAATAAGTGATTCCTGTGAATTAGTAAGTTAGTTGGTTAAAGACCAGTTGTCATAATTGTCATTGTGAACATTTCTAGACTAGCTATTATCATATCTAACATTTTTTGCATCACAAAAGTGAAATAAAGTAGTAGTAGTAGTAGTAGTAGTAGTAGTGGTAATAAAAATAAATATTTTATCAGTAATGAAAATGATTCATCTGATTTCCCAGCAAGTAAATATCAGTACTGAAAGATAATGGACAAACAACATTTTGACAACTAATATGAAGAGAGGTGCAAAAATTCTTGCACAATTATTTGGTTTACACTTAGATGTGGAACAATGTTTTTTAGGAATGGACAAAGTAGGGTATTTGGAACAAAATTTATGGACATCCCCACACACACTCTAAATTATCCTTAATTTTTCTGTCATTTCCATTGTCTATCATTCATTGCAAAATCAATTTGATTATTCTATGCAGTCTTCAGATATTTTAGCTCAGGTATTGCTGTTCTATAGAAGACCTGTCATAATGGAAAAAAAATGTATTTCTTAATGATACAGTGTTCATGCAGAATTTGAACAAGAAAAGGCTTTGAAGAAATATTAATCAAAGAGAAAATGATAGTATTAGATATGTACTTGTCTCATGGTATCTCAGTAAACATATCTGTTATTTATGCAGTAAAGATTTTAGGTCTGATGTCATATGATCCTTAATTGAACAGGAATACTTAGTATGCATACATATTCAACATTTAAAATAATATATATGTAAAAAAGACCTGAATAGATATAAATTCAGACTTTCCCATGTGTAACAGTAGGGTTAACTAGATTATAAAATAAACCAAGAAGGTTTTAAGTAACCTTTCATCTTATTTTTGGATTTTGGCATATCCCTCCTGTTCTAATTCTCTCTTTTTTTTTTTTTTTTTTTTTTTTTTTTTTTTTTTTCCTTCTGACAAACAGTAAGTCATATTCAACAGTATTTTGTGGTAGTATTCATTGCATGGTACTAAGAATAACTAGGCTTTTGAAATGTGAATGGTGAGCTGCCCAATCAAAATGGGATCAAAATGAACATGAATATACACAGAAAAACACACAGAAACACACAGAAAAAGGGATGTACTCTTCAACAGTAAAAAAAAAAAAAAAAAAAAAATAATAATAATAATAAAAAAAAAATGTACAAAGAAGTGCTCTTCTTGAGGACTTTGTTTTTCTTCTTTGGGATTCATTTGACTTTGGATAATATGAATTACATTCTGAGAAATGTCTAGAACATCAGGATTATAAGTGGGTGTGACATTGATTTGATCAGATGCAGACAACTAAACTGTAGCTGACCACATTAGAACAGGTGTAGCCTACATTTTTATTCATTTGTTTCATTACAGAATTACAGAATTACAGAATTACAGAATTACAGAATTTTTCTAGGTTGGAAGAGACCTCCAGGTCATCGAGTCCAACCTCCAACCTAACACTAACAGCCCTCCACTAAACCATATCCCTAAGCTCTACATCTAAGCGTCTTTTGAAGACTTCCAGGGATGGTGACTTCACCACTTCCCTGGGCAGCCTGTTCCAGTGCCTCACAACCCTTTCAGTGAAGAAGTTCTTCCTAACATCTAACCTAAAACTCCCCTGGCTCAACTTAAGCCCATTCCCCCTCGTCCTGTCACCAGGCACGTGGGAGAACAGGCCAACCCCCACCTCGCTACAGCCTCCCTTGAGGTACCTGTAGAGAGCGATAAGGTCACCCCTGAGCCTCCTCTTCTCCAGGCTGAACAAGCCCAGCTCCCTCAGCCGCTCCTCGTAGGACTTGTTCTCCAGGCCCCTCACCAGCTTCGTCGCCCTTCTCTGCACCCGCTCAAGCACCTCGATGTCCTTCTTGTAGCGAGGGGCCCAAAACTGAACACAGTACTCGAGGTGCGGCCTCACCAGAGCTGAGTACAGGGGGACGATCACCTCCCTAGCCCTGCTGGTCACGCTGTTCTTACTTCAGTTGCTGTCTTCTGGCCTTGTCTTACAAATTTATGTGTGGACTTCTCTTTTCAAAATCATTTCTGCTCAAGCATTATCCTTCCACATGTGTCTGATTCAAAATCCATTAAAGTCACACACAGGATACAGAAAAATTTCAGCCAGCTTTGGGGTTAGATTGTTATGAGTATGCTTTCTTAAAATGTCATCACAGTAGTGCAACCAAAATTGGTCATAGGATCAGCTCTGGTCAGCAGCAGATCTCTTTTTGAGCAGGTTGGAACTGGTTCTTATCTAACATGGGACAGCTGCTGGTCTTTTCTCACAGACCACCCTAGCAGCTCCCCTGCTACCAAAATAAATGTCATTTAAACCCCATAAAGGAAGGCAACAAAAAAATATAAATCCAAGCAAGATAAATAAGTAGAAAGAAAGAATCAGAAGTGAAATTGTTGAATTCAAATTTGGATAGCAATGAGCTGAGACTTGCTGATAATTACACCTAGGATGGTAATCATGCTAAATGAATAGCTTCATAAAATGTATATTAGATAATTGTTGTATCCTCATAAGGTGTGATCCTGCTTTCATGTCAGTAAAAGATCAGTAACAGATGCTCAAATAAAATGGACCTACTTCAGTATAAAATTATAGGAGTCTAAAAACATGAAGAAAAGTGTGAGGACAGATATCATCTTACACTAATATATTTTCTTTTTTAAACTTTTATTTTGTGTCAGTTGTTCCTAATTCTCACAACCTGAACTCAGAGGAAAGAAGAGGCCTTTCATTTTTTATTTCTTCATATTTATTAAATATTTAATGTGTTAGTCGTTACTGTAGGGTCAAGTTCATTTTAATATTTTCAAGCAAATCAAGCCAAAACATGGATCCTCAAGCTGGGGAAAGCCTTAAAGTTCAGAGTGCTGCAGGATGGGTTGCAATATCAGCAGAAATATTACCTGTTTACCAGCTGCTACTTTTATTCTTTTATATAAAAATCTTCAATGTGTACTAAACCTAAAATAAAATAAAAAACAACAACAACTACTACAACAACAAAACCTACAACAACAATGACAAAAACATTAGGTTAAATAGACAATTCCCAACACATTAGGTTCTCTTTTTGACAGTTCTTTAGTTTTAATAGGCAAGCTGTAACTTCACTGAATCTTCAGTGTCATCATCTGCAGTAATTTAGAGTAGTGAAGATGAAAAGTAGTGTAGATTCTGAAATTACAGAAAATTTTCAGATTGCACACTATATTATAATTGAAAAATTCAATAACACACTGTGTTCTTTTTACATACTGCAGATTTGTTTAATATTCAATATGTTAAATAAAGTCTACATAAAATGACGGAACAATATTAAATGTCACACTTTAGTATTTCCTATTTTAGTTAGACAAAAAGTTGGAGTTTATCCAAATGTTTGCGCTGTTATAAATGTGTATTTTTTAGTATTCTTATTCCGAGGAATTAGTTATTTTTTTTTTTTTTTTTTTCCCAGTTTTGAACAGATTTATTATCAATAAATATGGAGGCCTGTATTCGACAACAAGCTATGAACATCAATGGAAATGATTTCTCTATTATTTCCATTTACCATCATATTCTGAAGGCAGTAGCAGAGAGATTTTGGTAGCCCAGAAGGAATAGTATAATCTCACAAATAGGAAAGTATATTTTGATAGCAATATAATATTTCAAAATGTGTATGCTGTTCCTTTCAATTTGACTACATTTGAATTAATTTATAGACTAAGTCCCCAGTGAGTACCTGAGCCTTCAAACTTTCCATGAAAATATATTTTTCTAGTGATATTTTCATCTTCAGTAATGCATTTAGTTCACTTCTCTTTCAATTTAATTCAGCTAGTAAAAAAAAAAAAAATAAGATGCTATATATATCAATGCAAATGAGAATCTTTATTATTATTATTATTATTATTATTATTATTATTGTTGTTGTTGTTGTTGTTGTTGTTGTTATCAGCATCATTATTATTTTATTATCCTACTATCCTATGAACAGAAGAGCTGATTCTCTTTCCTTGTATGCAATTCAGATTCTCTAGTGTGTCTGATATGGCATTTGACACCATACCTAAAAGTGAATATTTAGGTGACTGAATTGCTCTCCTGAATATTCACTGATTCACATCACCTACACTGTAAATATCTAAACATATGCTGATATGCATGTACTGAGAAAAACAAACAAACAAACAACAACAACAACAAAAAGTTTAGTTCAGGGGAAAAATTAATTCAACTGAGACACTATTCTTAAAAGTATTTTCTTATAGGTTAACTGAACAGTACATTTTTTTTCTGACTGCTTATGATAAACATGTATAGTGTATAGAATATTTTAAAAGTATATATATATATTAAAAATAAATTCTGTCCCCCTTTTCCACAATGGATGTTGGGATCCACACTTTTTCCACACTGTTATTGGGATCTCTGCATAGGGTGCCATGAGAGCCAGGTTCCAGGAGGAGTGCTCTGGGTACACTCTGCCCTCAGAGAAAGCATGGAGTTAGGGGCTGCCTTTGACACTTATCGCTTAGTTATCTTCCTCAGAGTATCAAAATGCACTGCTACTACTTCTGTACTTACATGCTTTAATTTCCTCTGGAAAGGTAGTCAGCAACTAGAAATAGTGTCAGTTGTAGCCTTCATCTTTCATGGAATCAGGACATGGTCTGGAGTTAAGGAATTAAGAACACTGATTTTATCAAAGATCAGTCCTGTCAGTATAGAGTCAGAGAAGTATTGCTTTGGACATATTCTATACTCAAAAATAGATATAGAATGAGAAACTCTTTGATGTGAGCCTGTACTGCGTCTGGCTGGGATAGAGTGAACTTTCCCTGCAGCAGCCCATACAGTGCTGTGCTCTGCACTTGTAGAGCACATGATACCAACTGCATTGGTATCATACCAGTGTTTTGCTGAGCAATACTGGCACAGCATCAAGTCTTCCTCCACCACCACCACTACCCCAAGAGCCTGCAGGCTGGGGGTGGGCAAGAGGTGTGGAGGGGACATCACCAGGGCAGCTGACTTCAACCAACCGAAGAGATATTCTATACCATGCGGTATAGAATACACATGGTAATAAAAGGTGGGAAAGGAGGAGAAGAGGGGAGGCTCTTGTTACAAAAAGGTCTGTCCTCCCAAACAATAGCTACGTGTATTGAGACTATGCTTCCCAGGATGTGGCTGAACATTGGTCATTGATGGGAATTAGGAAGTAATTTCTTGTATTTTTTTTTTTCCTCTTCCTTTTCCCTTTAATTAAATTATCCTTATCTCAACCAGTGAGGGTTTGTTGTTACTTTTTTTGTTTCTTTTTTTTTTTTTTTTTTTTTTTTTCACCACAGAGCCACAGAATGAATGTTACCACTTGGCCAGATTTGAGAAAATTTATTTATATCTCTAAAAGTTAGATTAAACATAAAACATCATCAAAGTTAAAAAAATAAATTTGAGTCTTAAATAAATCCAAAACTACTATCAGGTTTCTACATTTCCTTATGGGTGAGCATGAGTGTGGTGGTTTTATCAGTCAGAATCATTTTGACTTCTTAAAATAAAAACGGTGTTAAAAAACACACATGTCTAATAGGTGTGTGGCAGCAGACAACAAAATCACATATGGAGATTCTCAAAAATCCTGGCATTTTCTGTTTGGCCAATGCTTGTGAAAATAGAACATCTGGTATATTCATATAACAACCTTACCATGTGAGGTTATGATAATTATGAGGTGTGATTATATGAGGTATGATAATTAATATATGCTAATTAATTTATTATAAGGTTACCTATGATAACTACTTATCATAAGGTAAAGAAAGACACACATACACACACAAAGAAAAGAAAAGAAAAGAAAAGAAAAGAAAAGAAAAGAAAAGAAAAGAAAAGAAAAGAAAAGAAAAGAAAAGAAAAGAAAAGAAAAGAAAAGAAAAGAAAAAAGAAAGAAAAGAAAGAAGTTCAATCTTAAGAGAAGTTATCTTACTTTCCACCACTTTTTAGGTCTCTTTCCCGCATTCATGGGGTCCACAAGTTACTATGGTACTCCCTGATATTCTTTTAAATTTTTCTTTTGGATATAGAATATTGCCATCTTATGGGTAAACTCTTTGAAGAGGAGCAAGATGTCTACTTTATACCTTCATATCTTTTCCTATGATGTATCTAATTAAGCAAAGAGAGTGGAAGAGAGAATATATTTTTTAAAAGTCAAAAAAAAAAAAAAAAGATGAAAACAAGCAAACAAAAAAAAAAAAAGAATAAAATTGGACAAAATTGAGAGAAAATAACTGCACTTGCGAAATACAGAGAAGATAAATGCAGAACGTAGAAATTTCAAGAAAAAATATATTAATTCACCAAAACATTAATAAAAATAATAATAAAAATGTGCACATATATATTTTAAATTAACGTAACATATTATCAATATAAATAGAAAGAAATCTGTACTATCACACCAATTGCGATGTGCTGACAACTCTGTACCAGGTGCAGATAAAACCCTTTACACTACAGTGGCAAGAACTAAAACATTAAAAGGTCTGCCAAGCCTATTCTGGAGCACGGCCGTTGGAGTTTTATATGAAATTACTTAGTTTGGCTTTGCTGACCACCACAGAATCACTGTATTGGTTTTCTTCGCACCTTTTACCTCTCCACAAATTATCCACCTATTTGCAGTTTTCTATTCTTTGGGTCTATGGGTTGACTTGTGAGTGGAAACCAGTGGTGCATGATGTTAGCTTTAAAGATTTCACATCTTGGCATTAGAAGAAGATATGCTATGCTTGAGGTCCCTGCAATGACCCATGTCTTGTGACCCTTGGTTCTGCAACTTTAATAGACTTAAACATATCCCAGATGAGCAGCAGATTGGAGCTACCCATGCAGAACTCCATGCCCTTTTCTTTAGACTGCATCTGACATGCAGCCTAGCTCATACAGATCTAGTTTATGTACTGTACCCAAAAGTGCATTGCTTAATATGGCTAACACTCATGCTACAAGCATAAGTACTCAGGGCACCTGGAAACCTATAGATTCCATCCCTTGCTCACATAATTATTAGCAAGTCTAATGAAAATGACATAGCCTCCTTCTGGCTTCCTAACTGCAAGAAACAACTTCAGCAGTGGTATTAAGAAAAGGAAGAAGCCAGTAGCCGAAGAACATGTACATAGAATCATAGAATCACTAAGGCTGGAAAAGACCTTCAAGATCTGGTCCAACCATCACTTTACTACCAATGTCACCCACTAAAACATGTCCACCAGGTCCAACCTTTCCTTAAACACCCCATGGGACAGTGACTCCACCACTTCCCCGGGCAACCTGTTCCAATATATGTCCAGCTATAATCCTGTTCCTATGATCTCACAACAGAGTTGTGCCAATTTTTGTGCAATTTAATGCAGATATGTTGACCTTAAAACAATGACAATTAAACAGGGTGAAATCAATTGCCACAAGGCTTCAGGGCATTGGAAATGAAGGGTGACAACTCTTTAGAGACCAAAGATGCTAAATTATGCATTATTGTAAAAAAAAAAAAAAAAAAGTGTTGCAAAGGAGAGTGTTTGGGGAAATAGTTGCCTAAGGAAAGCCTTAGGCGACTAAACACTCAGCAAATGAAAAAGGAATGGAAATGAAGACCGATAGCAAAAAGAGCCATGTCGATTGTCTGCTTGACTACTGTTTTCATAGACACTAGTGCATCCTTTTTTATTCCCTTTGATTAGTCTTTCCTTTCTCAGAGCTTCTGTTCCTTGTAGGGTTATTAGGTGCAACTAGACACACTACGAAGTAATGATATGAGGGTTAGGGGAAGAAAGAATAAAAATTAGCCATTAATTAAAAATAAAGGGAAAGTAAAGCTGGCCATATAAAAATGAGAATAGAAAATTGGAAAATAAGTAATAATATAAAGAACAATAAGAACTGTGAGGAGGGGGAAGGAAAAGGGGGAAAAAAAAAAAAAACCAAAAAAATTGCAAAGGCTTGCTTTGCTCCTGTGTTCATTGAAGAGATGAGGGAGACAAGATATGTTGACATAATGATCATTGTACTTGTCAGTGCTTACAGATCAAGAATAATAACACCATTCTAGAATATACTCAGTTTCAAATCCTCAGTAAATGGCCTCCATTTTATTATTTACGAAAATTCTTGGCCCCTCAGAATTGGGTCTAGGTAAAGACATTGTTTCTTGAGTGCTTGCTTCTCAACTCATAAAATACAAAGAAATTAATTTGTAAAAACTATTAAAGTGAAAGTAAAAAAATGAGCTCCCTTTTAGAAGCTTTTGCATAATAAAGCATGCAAAAATCTAATTCCAAATGTACTTGAATTACATAAGATCAAGTCCTAGAACAGAAAATAAAAGGATCCTTTCATCCTTCCATCTTCCTGTCTTTCTTTTCTTTCCTCCTCCCCTCCTTTCTTTCCTTCCTTGTAGTAGAGCTATTTCAAAAACTCATGCTTCTTCGTAAGAACATCAGTCAATGTGGTCCTGTGAATTAATGATATTCTGTGCATACAAGCATGCAAAAAATACATATATAAAGACAAATTCCCTATCACAAAGCATTTAAATTCAAAGTAAAATAAAAGAGATCACAGAAACAAACCAGCAAACAAAAAAAAGTGTGATAGTGCAGTAGCAGCAAGTTCAGTCAGAATGTTTAGTGGAAAGAAAAGATGAATGAATCCACTAGTAATTTTCCATAAAGAATGAACTTTATTTTTATTTTTATTTCAAATTTAGACTTAAACATAGATTTGAAAGAATAATAACTATTATTTGAGTTAATAATCCATTACAAAAGACTGACCAAGGAAAGCCAGTTGATGTTATCTGTTGGATCTCAGTAAACTTTTCAATACAGTATCCTTCTGGGATACTGTACAATCTTGGATACTGTACAGTCAACATAAGATACTTCATTACAGCATTTTTCTCACTGTGTCCTTCTGGAAAAATGTACAACATACAGCTAGATAAATACATAATACAACAGGTGAACACTTGGCTGATGGGTCTTGTTCAAAGAGTAGCTATAAGCACGGTTACATCAGGCTAGCAGCCAGTCACTAGTGGGGTGCCCCAGGGCTCCATTTTAAGGCTCCATTTTAAGTGTTTTCATATATGACTTTGATGTAGGACTTGAAGATTTGTAGATGACACTAAACTGTGAGGAGCAGTTGACTCTGTCAAGGGTCAGGAGGCCTTGCACAGAGATCATGACAGATTAGAGTGCTGGGCAATCATTAACAATATGAAGTTTAACAAGAGCAAATGCCGGATTCTGCACCTGAGGGTGCATATAGGGTACATAGGTACGTATGTACCTATGGGGCATCTTATACATACAGACCTATAGGGCAACCTATACATACAGACTAGGGAACAAGAGGCTGGACAGCAGCCCTGTGGAAAGGGATCTAGGGGGTTTGATCAAGCTGAATGAGCCAGCAGTGTACCCTGGCAGCCAGGAGAGCCAATTGTATCCTGGAGTGCATCAAATACAGCATTGCTAGCTGGTCTAGTTCTATGTGCAGTTTGGGGCGCTACAATATAAGAAACTATCAGAAAATGTCGAAAGGAGAGCTACAAAATTGGTGAAGAGTCTAGAGGGCAAGACATAGGAGGAGAGACTGAGGTCACTTGGTTTGTTCAGCCAAGAGAAAAGGATACTGAGGGGAAACTTCATGGCAGTCTACAGATTCTTCATAAAGGGGAGCAGAAGAGCAGGCATTGATCTCTTTTCTCTGGTGACCAGCAATAGGACCTGAAGTAACAGCATGAAGCTGCATCAAGGGATGTGCAGGTTGAATATTAAGAAAAGATTTTTCACTGAGACAGTGGTCAAACACTGGAACAGGCTCCCCAGGGAAGTGGTCATGGCATCGAGCCTGTTGGAGTTCAAGAACCATTGGGACAACATTCTCAGACATATGGATTGATTTTTGGGAGCCAAGAATTGGCTTCGATGATCCTTTTGTATCCCTTCCAACTCAGGATATTCTATGATTCTACTATATGAGGTGGCATGAATTCCAGTATTCACAACAATGTTGTATATAAGCAACATCTATCTATAGCTTAGAAAGAATATGAAGATATCTTTAGGAACCCAAGCTACATTAAATTAGTCCAAGTAGAATTAATGAAAGGATTCTTAAGAATATCAAAATATTTTATTTAGCAAACATAATGAATACGTATTCATACATATGCAACATACGTAATTTTAGATGTTTACAGTGTGTGTGTTGGTAGAAAGAATCAGCAGGATTTAGACAAGGTTCAGATGTGGAAATTTAGGAAGAAAACTGAACTGAAGATGTATCTAAAATTTTATGACTTAGTAAGATGTAGATAGAATTAATCTCATTTTAAAACAGATAAACTAATCATCTTGATCTCCTTCCATTATGAATAGTCAAAATTAGTATTTTGAACCTATAAGCATCTTATGAAATCTCTTGAGGTCCCTTTTTCTTTCTGTCACTATCCATCTAAAAACATTTCATTCCACTGGCCAATTCCAAACATTTAAGAGGTGGAAAATCTCAGTGTTCTACTAAATTGCATGATAATTTGTAGTTGGACTGGGAAAACCTGAATATGTTCCCACTGACAAAAAGGCAGAAAGAAGAACGTAATCATCTGTTCTGTTTGGCAGTTTAATTCTTGCCAGTCTTTGCCTCTGTACTAATTTGGACCAACTAAAATTAGGTCTGAACTATTTATATGTGACTGCATTTTGCACAGCAAGAAGCAGTGATGATACTGCATTTCCAATACCTCTAAAAGTATTCCATTAGCACAAAGCATTTAGATCATTAAACTTTCGTGCCAGTACTAGTGTGACTAGCATGCAGATGCAGGCAAATATAAAGCATGATGAGTTTCTCAAGCTATATCTAATCTACTAAACAAAAGAGGGTAAAAATAAAAGGTACACAGCACCTCTCATCTTTCCCATTACTTAATTGTTATCTTGCTTTAACTACTTCTCCAAAACAAAGTGTAGACTTCGTTTTGTGTATACTTTGCTCCAAGGACCACCTCTGAAAAGCAGTATTGATAAAATGACACTACTTTAAGCTTTCTCAAGTTTCTACTTTTCTCCATCAGATAATGTCATAGGCTTTTACAGCACAGAAACACACAAGCATGGAATACCCTCATGTTCGTGCTAGAAAAATAAAATACTGACACAGGCTCTAGTGGGTTGCCCCACCATGAGACGTTACACCTGGCACTGAAAAGAGGAAAGTACAATATGATATCACAGCTACAGAGTCACTCCATGTAGCATACTGTAGACACAGAGTGAAATGTTACACAGGTGCAGTAATTCTCAAGAAGGAGATGAATGTGGAAAAAGGTCTTGTGGATGAATGTCAGCGGTCATTGCTATCTGATCTCTTGGTCAAGGATTCTTTCCTTGGACCTGAAGCAGCCGTACACATAACCTTTTTCTCCTCGCTTACCTCATTTTCTCTCATTGACAAGGACAGGGGTTAGTCAAGGAAGAAAGGAGATAAAAATCTGTTCCTGGATCCTTATTCTGTTGTAGAAGCCATAGCAAAAGGTGGCAGGGAAAAGGATGACATCTGTTCCTTCTCTGCCACCTTGTAGTAAGCTGTCCAGAAAACTTTTTTCTGCATTCAGTAATTCTACCATTAAGATCTCAATCTCCTCTCTCCAAGAGCAACTTGGCTTTATAACAGAAATTTCTCAGGAAGAATGCCAACTTGCCAAGAAGAATGCTCTGCCTACTTGGGGCACTAAGTGAAGGCAGAAGCTATAGTAAACCCTTCCTCCTGCTTTTCCCTTCCCTGTTATAAAAGAAAATTGACAGCTATTGAGCAGAGACCAAAGGTACCTGCAAGCAGCTGAGATTTTTTGTTTTGGTGAATGTTGAGTGTAAATCCCTTGCAACCTTTATACAGTCAAAATTAGTAATTAAATAACTTGATCTATTATTAAACTTTATAAGAAAGAAGATATTTATTTCAAATGTATCCGTTTATTTACTTGTGTTAGCACAATAAATAACCAAGGGAGAGCAGCTTTTCTGTCTCCTTCTTCCTTCTCTTCCATTAGATGAGATAGTAGAAAGATTAACAAAGAAAATATGATAATGACAAAAATATTTACAAATTGTGATTGAAGATATTTATAAAAGCTAAGAATACAGGTTTTAAAAAGCACGAAACAAAACAAAACAAAACAAGTTAGACTAGATAATTCCAGAACAACTATGCTAACCATATTTAATATTATGTTGATCATAAAATCATGGAATCATAGAATCATTAAAGTTGGAAAAGACCTCCAAGATCGTCTGGTTCAACCATCACCCTACTACCAATGTCACCCACTAAACCATGTCCCTAAGCACCAGGTCCAAACTTTCCTTAAACACCCTCAGGGGTGGTGACTCCAACACCTCCCTGAGCAACCAGTTCCAATGCCTGACTACTCTTTCTGAGAGAGAACTAACTTCCAACCTAAACATCCTCTGGCACAACTTGAGGCCATTCCCTCTAGTCCTACTTATCTATGAGAAGAGGCCGATCCCCAGCTCCTCACAACTGCCTTTCAGATAGCTGTAGAGAACAATAAGGTCTCCCCTGAGCATCCTCTTCTCCAGACTAAACAACCCCAGCCCTCCTCATAGGACTTGTGTTCCAGACCCTTCACAAGTTTTGTAGCCCTTCTCTGGACACGCTCTAGGGCTTTGATGTCTGTCTTGTAGTGAGGTGCCCAAAACTGAACACTGTACTTGAGGTGCAACCTCAACAGAGCTGAGTACAGGGGGACAATCACTTCCCTGGTCCTGCTGGCTACGCTATTCATGATACAAATCAGGATGCCATTGGCCTTCTTGACCACCTGGGCACACTGCTGGCTCATGTTCAGGTGAGAATTGACCAACACCCCCAGATCCATTTCCTCTGCACAGCTTTCCAGCCACTCTGCCCCAAGTCTGTAGCATTGTGTGGGGTTGCTGTGGCCAAAGAGCAGTACTTAGCAATGAAGAAAAGAAGCAAGGTGGCAAAAAAAAAAAAACACTTTCTGCAATAAAGATTCAAGTCTTGAGTGAACTACATTATTTATTGTAGTGGGTTTACATGGCAAGGTTTTGGTAGCAGGGAGCCATAGGGGTGGTTTCTGTGAGAAAGATCTAGAAGCTGCCCCATGTTTGGGAAGGGCACCACTGTTCCAGAGCTGAGCCAATAAGTGATGGTGTTTTGCGCCTCTGTGAGAGCATATTTAAGACAGGGAAAAAAACGCTGTGCCACACAGCAGCTGGGAAAGTGAAGGGAGTGAGGAATGGTACCAAGGTCAGGGTAGAAGGAGGGGGGAGGTGCTCCAGGCGCTGGAGCAGAAGTCCCCTGCGGCCTGTGGTGAGGACCATGGTGAAGCAGGCTGTCCCCCTGCAGCCCATGGAGTACCACGGTGGAGCAGGGTTCCACGCTGCAGCCCGTGGAGGAGACCACGGTGGAGCAGGTGGCCCTGCACCGATGGAGGCTGCCGCCTGTGGAAGACCCCTGCCCGAGCAGATTCCGGGCTGGACCTGTAGCCCGTGGAGAGGAGACCACGCAGGAGCAGGTGACCTGGCAGGAGCTGCTGCCCATGGGGGAGCCAGGTTGGAGCAGTTTTCTCCTGAGGGATGGACCCTGTGGTACGGACCCATATCTGGAGCAGTTCTGGAAGAGCTGCTGCTTGTGGGAAGCCCATGCTGGATCAGTTCATCAAGGACTGCATCCCGTGGGTGGGACCCCACAGCACAGGGGACAAGAGTGACCAAGAAGGAGCGGCAGAGAAGAAGTGCTGTAGACTGACCATAACTCCCATTCCCCCATTCCCCTGCGCCGCTCGGGGGGAGGAGGTGGAAGAGGGTGGATGGGGGGGAAGGTGCTTTTGTGTTTTTTTTTTTTTCCTTTGTTTTCTCACTTCTCTCGCTTGTTAGTAATAGGCAATAAATCTTACTATCTCCTTATGCCAAGTCTGTTTTGCCTGTTACAATAATTACTGAGTGATTTTCTCATCCTTGTATCAACCCTTGAGCCCTTTTCACATATTTTCTCCCCATTCCTCTTTGAGGAGGGGGAGTGAGAGAGCGGCTGTGGTGGAGCTCGGCTGCCCACTCGAGCTGAACCACGACATTTATTTATTTACTATCTTGCAGTCTCCCATGCACTACTGCCTGTGTTATTTAGAATAAAAAGTGTGAGTGCAGCATGTGACAATATTAACTTTTTAGTTTGTTTGTTTTGTTTTGTTTTTGTTTCAGTTACCAATAGCAGAGACATATTTGGTACAAAAATTTCAGAGTAGCTGAGCACATACTCATATTTGCTCTTTTCTATGAGAGTCATGCCAATCTGTTTCACTCTTTTCTTACAGTTTCCAAGTCCCTGTTGAACCTCTTCAAGGTTATGCCTGAGGAGTTAATTCAACAGCCAGTGGCTTGAAAATTATGACCCTTTCAATTATCTCTGTTTTGTTTTTACGTCCTTCCTTCCTTCCTTCCTTCCTTCCTTCCTTCCTTCCTTCCTTCCTTCCTTCCTTCCTTCCTTCCTTCCTTCCTTCCTTCTTTCCTCCCTTCCTTCCTTCCTTTCTTCTTTCCTTCTTTCCTTCTTTCCTTCTTTCTTTTTTTTTGGGGGGGGAGGAGGTTTTGGCGGTGTTTTTTTTTTTTTTTTTTCCTTCTGTTTTGTCTTGCACATGGAAAATAATGAGGTGATTGGTGGCAGCCAACATGCTTTCACTAAGGGCAGATTGTGCCTGACAAATCTGGTGGCCTTCTGTGATGGTGAATAAGGGAAGAGCAAATGACCTTATCTACCTGGACTTGTGCAAAGCTTTTGACACTGTCCCACACTATATCTTAGTCTCTAAATTGAAGAGACATAGATTTGATAGATGCACCATTTGGTAGTTAAGGAATTGGCTAGATCACTCAAAGCGTTGTGGTCAATGTCTCAATGTTCACGTGGTATCAATATTAGGAAAGGAACTGTTTAACATCTTTGTTGGTGACATGGACAGTGGGATTGAGTGTACCCTCAGCAAGTTTGCTGATGACACCAAGTTGTGTGGTGTAGTCAGTTCACTGGAGAGAAGGGATGCCATCCAGAAGAACCTTGACAGGCTTGAGAGGTGGGCCTGCGTGAACCTCATGAAGTTTAACAAGGCCAAGTGTAAGGTCCTGCATCTGGGCCACAGCAATACAAGCTGTGTGGAGAATGGATTGAAAGCAACCCTGGAGCTTTCAATCATTTCAATCCTGGTTGCTCTCATCAAGCAACACCCCTGGACATGGGAGTGTTGCTTGATGAGAAGCTCAACAAGAGCTGGAAATGTGTGCTTCCAGCCCAGAAAGCCAACTGTATCCTGAGCTGTATCAAAAGAATGACCAGCCAGGAGGAGGGAAATTCTCCTGCTCTACTCTTATCTCATGAGACTCTGCCTGGAGTACTGCATTCGTGTCCAAGGCCTTCAGCACAGAAGGACATGGAACTCTTAGAATGAGTCCAGAGGAGGGTCACAAAGATGATCAAAGAACTGGAGCACCACTCCTATGAAGTCAGAGGGAGTAGGAGTTGTTCAGACTGGGAAAGAGAAGACTGGGGAAACCTTATAACAACCTTCCAATACATAAATGGGGCCTACAGGAAAACTGGGAAGGGACTCTTTATCAGGGACTGCAGTGAGTACAAGGAGTAATGGTTTTAATTTAGGTATAAGGGAGAAAATCTTTACTCAGAGGGTGGTAAGGCACTAGAAGAGGCTGTCCAGAGAAGTTGTGGATGTCCTATCCTGGAATTGTTGAAGCCCAGGAATTGTCAAAGCCCAATAGAGCTTTAAGCAACCTGGTGGAAGGTGTCCCTGCCCATGGTAGGGGCAGGAGGTGGGGGTGGGGGTGTAATTTGATGGATCTTTAAGGTTCCTTCCAATTCAAACCATTCTGTGATTCTATGATTTGTTTTTAACTTTTCCTACTTGCCTTGAGTAGCCATTAAACACACATTCTATCAAATTATGTCTTTAAACTTCAGGTGTCTAAATAATATTCACATTTCAGAAATGCTTACAAAAATTATATTTAAAGGTAACCAAACTGGAATTAATCTTGCATAAATTTAGATGTCTTCAAACTTATCTACATTGGAACTACTCAGTTTAGAGTTCATTTATGTTTAATAGAAAGTAAGAGAGACCTTCTAGGAAAAAATATTATATTTATTTTAAAGATAAACCTTAGCATGAGGCTTTCATTAGCAATTCAGTCTAAATGTAGTGTTGATCCTCTTATTCATCTAGGCTAGGATTACAACAGACTAACAAGATCTTTTCTCTGTCCTTTGGTAGGAGAACATATATTTACATTAATTCTGTCACCCTTCTGTATTTCTAGATCTTCTGCATTTCTATTCTGTATTTCTATTTCTATTTCTATTTCTTCTGTATTTCTATATCTTCTAAGGAAAGTTGAAGAAATGCTTACAAATGCATTATAGTTGTCATTAAGACATTAATTTTATTTCTGTCTTGGTTTTCTGGTTAATATTAACACAGTTCAGTATTGAATGGAAATATACTGCAAATAATAGTTCATAAAAACATAAGGTTACATTTTTAATGCTAATAGTCCTTTATTTGGTTCTATCACATAGGTCAAAATTTCTTTTACTTTTGTATTTTAAAACAAAATGGAAAAAAGTCGACAACCTCCCTCCTGGCTTTTTCAAGCTCTAAACACCTTTACAAGAATAAAGCTATGTATTAAAAACAAAACAACATCAACAAAAATCATACAGGAAATAAACAAAAAAACACCTCTAGACAAATCATCAACTTTCAAAAAGCCTGATCATCTGGGAAAATAAAAAGGAGAGAGAGAAACTAATACACTGTGGTTCACATATATATATTTGACTTCTATTCAGAAAACAATGCAGTTTTTCCTTGGTGAAATCCAATTAAAATCAGCAGAATTCAAGCAGATTCACAAATCTGTCCTCTCATATCAACTTACATTATGTTACTGATCCTACAGCCCACAGAATGATTACATTGACATTTCAATTAGTCCTGCTTTTTGCACAAAAGCATCATTTGAACTCCACTGTGGTTGGTTATCCAGACTGTACTAGGATATTCCTGGAAGTTGTTAGTTTACTTTTATTCAGTACTTAATCTCATTTTCAAAATATAAAATACAATTTATTTATTTATTTATTTATTAGTAAAGCCTCACAATTTCAGGAAATACGGCACCATAAGACTAAAAAATCTGTTACACTGTCTGTATAAGTTTTCAGCTTCAAGTGACCTGACAGTGAAAACCGCTCAGACTTGTCCTAGGCATAAATATGAATCAGTATAAAAATCAATACGTATTTATTGAATTGAAACAAGTAATTTGATTGGTATACTGTTTGCACAACTCCTCTTTAGAGACTTTATTAAGGTTCTTAATTTAAAAACAGATTATTATTTTTATTTTTTTGCTTAAAAAATTGCAGTACTTAAAGTCTATAGCTACTTATACACTTTCATTAAGAAGGAAATGAGTGGAAAAGCTTTCAACTGAAATGCTAATAGGAAGAAGAAAAACAAAATGAAACAAAACAAAAAAAAAACAACACTCAATTTTCCATGAAGGAAAAGTCATTTTTGCTTATGCGAAATGTCTGTATGAAACATCATATTTCATTTCAAGATTATTATTTTTTTAAATTTAATAAATCCTTATTTGCTTCTCTTACTAATCAGTACAGCTTTCAGAGATAGTGTCAACTGTCATAAATATTTGTTACTTCTTTGCATTTCTTCTGGAAATTCTTGTGTCTATGGTGTATAATGTAGTATTGGCTGGAATTAGTGTTACTAAGAATAGTCAAAAACTACTTCCTCATGGATTGAAAAGTTGACAGACAGTAGGATATAATGGTCAAATATACATAGGCAATGTAATTTATGTCCTGATTGAAAGCCAAAGTAATTTTAGACTCCTTCCATTGACTTCAAAGAGCATAAGAAGAAACCTTACTGAATGTTGAAAAAAATCTTTTAATCCAAAACCAACTCTATTTTCAAATATTAAGTAAGCACTTAAAGCTATCTATACTTTAGTGACATGAACATTGGATATACCTGTGCTTCAAGGTAATTGAGCTCTGAGTATTATTTTCACTCATGACAATATTCTAAATCCCCTCTATCATATTTATTTACCCAAATTCATGCCACTTGAAATTCACTAGAACACCTACAGATTCTTCATGGAGTTTACAGTATGACACAGAACTGAGAAAGACTGTGCCCTCCTGAAATAGTAAATGGAGGCCAGATTAAATATCTTTCGTAGTATTAGATGTGTTTGTTTAGGGAAGTGTCTGCATGTCAGTTGTCCAAAGTGGTCACTTTTTCAAGGGAAAAAAAAAAAAAAAAAGATTCACACTTTACTTTCTTTTTGATCTCTGAGAATAAATTGTATTTACTGAAATTCTAAGCGTTCAACAAAAGATTGCAGACTCCCATTCATGCAAAGAATTTTCTGGATAGATCTGTCTTCTTGTAACATTTCCATGCACCTAAAGGAAAGGAGAAAAAAAAAAAAAAAAAAAAAGATTTTTGTGCAGTCTGCCGCAGAAATCTGAAGTCTCAAAACATTGCCTGCTCTTGGTCTCTTGGTGTCCTGGAAGGAGTCATGGCAGGCAGGAAAAAGACTTGTGAGATTAGTGATGGGTTATAGTTATTAGTGATAGTTATAAGAAATTAGAGTGGTAGTAGTTATAAATTATTATAATAATAATTATTAATTATAAATATAACTATTACATTAATATAACTGTTATATTAATATACTATCATATCTACTTATTAAACTATATTATATTATATATTCAATTATATTATACTTATAATATAAGAAGTTATAGTGATAAATATCAATAGAAATCAGCAATATCAGAACATAGAGTTGTTCTTTGAAAAACATTTGGAGGAAGGAGAAGAAACCTATCTGAAGCATGGAAAGCTCTCAAATGGTTGAATAGAATCTCTGTGAAATAAGATTTTCTGTTGAGGTAGTAATATGATTTTGAATGAAAATAGACAAGAAAGTTTGAAGGGGTAATCCTGAGGTTTCCAATGACCTTTCTAATATAATTCTAACTGAACTTCATCAGACTGGGCATAAACCCATGTTGAAATACTACCAAGGATTTCTTACTCTGAGGAATAGAGCGAGAAATCTTCACTATTCCTGCAGGATATATTTTGCACTACTATTCTCTGAGGTGGAAAATGTAAGACATAACAAGGAAAGACAAATTTTATTAATCTCCTGAGCAAACTGTATTGATTTCTCTAATGAGGATCAATACCTCATACCTTATTAGTACATCCACGTGTTACACTTAGCCCTGCACTGCTCTCAGTCTTTCCCATAATGATTATAGCTTTATCTACACTTGAATGTGTGCAAAATTATTCTCAAAACAACAAGAACCAACAAACTTTTGGGTCAATTTTTTTTTTTTTTTTTTTTTTTTGGTGATAGAAATAATCTGCTGCTAGGGCCTTAGACCATGGCTTCTCGGAAAAAGGGAGCTGTGGGCTTCAAAGCATACTGAATTAAACTTATCACCTTGATGTCATATGTTTAATTTGTGTACCTTATAGATAGTTTTGTCAGCATTTTCAAAATGATAAATGACAAGATGAAAATTTGGCAAATCATGCTTCTTTCTCTGGATTGTTTTCAAAATTCTAACAACTGAAATAACATTTCTAAAATCTCATCAGACATGAGATGGCTATAGGTAATATGTCAATTACACAGTATCTGACAAATTTCCTATAGAAGAAACTAGGAAGGAAAATATTAATTATGAAAAGACTATTCTTAATGTGGACTTTAGACAAAATTCTGAATGCTCCCTTACAAAGGCCAAATGAAGCTTTGCCAGGAACTTCAATAGGTCAGGATATCACTCTTATTACAAGCTTCTGTACTGAAATTTCTCTAAATCAAAAATAATACAGCAAACTTTGGACTTAAGTCAACAAGGTCCTAATTGACTGTATAATGAGCTTCTTTTTAGTGAGCACCTAATAATTATGTTAACTATAAAAAACAAATTAAATGAAATGAATTCTAAAATACTTACACATTAAGAATGAACTTGAAGTATATTTACAGAATATAAGCATCTGAGACAAGGATTACGTGCTCAGCTACTTAGTTACAGTCTGGAATTCAAATTTCATTTGGACTATTAGTGACATTGTACTGGGTCTGGCTGGAATGTTAACTTTCCCGGCAGCAGCCCATACAGTGCTGTACTCTGCACTTGTAGCTGGAACAGCAGTGTTATCACACCAGTGTTGTGTCTACTTCTGAGCAGCACTGGCACAGCATCAGGCCTCTCTCTAACCCTCCTAGGGGGTGGGCAAAAAGTGAGGAGAGAAACATCACCAGGGCAGCTAACCTAAACCAACCAAAGGGATATTCCATACCATGTGATGTCACACTCAGCAATAAAAGGTGGAAACAGGAAGAAGAGGGGAGGCGTGGGCTCTCGTGAAAACGTCGGTCCTCCTCTCGAACACCAGTTATGTGCGTTGAGGCCCTGCTTCAAGGACGTGGTCAATCATTGCTCATTTGTGGGAAGTAGAGAGTAATTTCTTTCCTCTCACTTCCACATAGCCTTCATTTATTTTATTTGTTTGTTTTCCTCCCTTCTTTTTATTTTCCCTTTCCCCCTCCCCTTTTCCCTTTCCCTTTTTATTCCCCTTTAGTTAAATTTTTAGTTCATAATAATCTTTATTTAATTATTATAATTATTTCCCTTTAATTAAATTATCCTTATCTCAACCCGTGAGTTGTTCTTTGCTTTATTTCTCCCCCTCCTCATCTAAAAAGAGGGGGAGTGAGAGAGCGGTTGTGGGGTTTAGCTGCCCAGCACAGTAAAACCACCACAGACATTCACTTTATGATTACTAATATAACATCAGTCTTCGAAGAATATAACACCAGAAACCAGTAGACTTGAAAGAGACTTGCTTGCTATCTCCTCCTAGATTTCAACCAGAAGTCTATTGTCAATTTCTTCATGATAATACATTAATTATTTTAATTTATTTTAACTGTTTTTGAATTAATTTTATTTTAAATTATGCTTACCTACTAACAAAACGTGAGTAATATTTAATCTGCAGATTTAACTATAAGTAATTTTTCTTGACGTTGTGGTATGAGAGGGTTAAAAAATCATCTAGATAGAGGGATGAGTAAGCGTTGCCATGAAATGTTGTGCTGTAGGCAGTTTGTTCTGATTCTGCAGAGACAGCTGTTACATTTATATCTGATTCCTCAACAGTTTTCCTCTTTTGGTTCTGTGCAGGAAGGTTTTGCAGTCCATCACTACCCAAGAATGGTATTTCCTTCCTTAACCTGTTCATCAGAGCTCAGTAATGACATAGGGACTTCCATGATCTGTACATTGGAAACACAGTGAGATGGAAGATAATGTATAGGTCTTTGTCTATTCTACTAAACTAAATGGGATCAAAACATGGCATTAAGCAATAACGTGTGATTATCCATTCTGGTTACTGGTTATGTGCCTTTGAACAGTTCTAGTCCATGCTGGTAACCTCTGTTTCAGGTAATGACAGAGTGAGAAAGACAACACAGGTAAAGAACTAATTACTTTAAGCCATATAGATCTGGGACTCCATGTGGGAAGATGGGGAGGTTTGGAAGAGAGTGTAGCCAGACAGCTGCAAGCCATTATGGCTCAGTGTCATTATACTTGCCCTACATATTAGTTATTACCATAGGCTAGCCTTGAGGTCCCCATTTTTGTGATTTCTTGAAACAGTTCTTCCACTTCCACCTTTTCCACCTACACACCTCTCCCCTCTTGTTCATACCCAGAAGTTAATGAAAGAAATGTATACATAACTAACCTGTACTTTTGTGCTATTTTTAAGCTTGTTTTTATCAAAGTACTTCATCATACTCTTGGACCACTGATTGTCTAAACCTACCAGAGTAATTTGTCATATTATATAATTATGAATATATAAAGAGAGGTGGTTACAGAAGAATTACTTAATTCACCACTATTACAGAATGGACTGCTTCTGCAAGGTTGGCAACAGTGGGAAAACACTTACAAGCAATATAGAATATGTCCTAGAGGTAGTATTTCTACATATGCACAGGCTTTTGCCAAACTACCTTGACTGAATTGTGAAGAAACATCAGTAACTGTCATTTCTTTTGGACTTTGTTGGTGTAAGGGAGCAATATAATTTCATGGGTGCTTAATGAACTGCATTTTTAGCTTTATTGGTAAAACATTACACAGGTATAGAATGAACTAAAATATCAACTAACATATTAAAATTTGAAATGTGTACAAGTGTTCTTGAACTACAGCATTTTAAGAAATATATTACTAACATGTATGTGACTATTCATATAATGTTCTCTAATATATAAAAGAGCAGTGCAATGCATTATACAGCATGTTCCCAAATCAATGACAACCAGTTTGATACAATGTTCATGGATAATATGCAGAACATCTCATCCGTACAAAGGGTTTCAAAGACCTTTATCAAAAAAGGTAAGTACACACTTCTTTGTTATAAATAAGTGAAAACCAATACTCAGAGAGTAGAGGTGATTTAATAAATATTAAATATGGAGTCAGAAACTGATCTTAGAAGAGGAATGAAAATTACAAACAATATCAGACTCTTACCTGGTATACAGTGTTTTGATTGCATTTATTTCATTAAACTTATATGACTTATATATATAAGTCACTTTAAAGTAATTCTCCCTATTCTGATTTTACAGCCTCTGAGGCTATGTTGTCTCCCTAATCTCATAATTAATTCAAATAACTGTTCTTGCTGCAAAATGTTTTGAATTTTGCTGTTCCATATATGAATATAGCCCACTGTCATTAAGAAGAAAGTGAGGCTTTAGAGATATTCACTGCTGAAATATTTTTACAAGAATTGAAAAGATGCATCTTGACCAAATACAATATACTAAGCTTACAGAAATTAATTTGTAGTTGATTATGAATGCTTTTTAAAATTTTGGTTTTATTACTTAAAGAAATAGCAGTTAACACTGAATATCAAGCTGTATTAATTCACATGGTTCTTTCTCGTGCCAACTTTCTCCTATAATTGCTGTTTAATTACAGTCTCTTCCCTAAAGATGAATGTTATGCTACTATTCAGTTAGCATTTATACAAAACCCAATATATATAAATTAGATTATATACTTTTTAGAACAAAGGTACATATTTCCAATTAATGACTACTAATAATTTTGTACTCAAGAGAAGAAAATGTAGATCCTAGTGAAATATATATATATGTATATATATATATATGTGTGTGTATATATATATAGGTACTCAAATCATCATAATATTTTTCTCCTGATAATAATACAGGCCTATGATGTCTGATTGGGTTTTGAATGTTTCTGAGGGAATATATTCCATGGGCTTTCTGGGAAAACTCTTTCTGTGTTTGAGCAGCTACGCAAAGAAAAAATAATTTCTTATGTTTCATGGAATTTCTGTATTTCAGTTTGTGCCCTTTGTCCTTTGTCCTGTCACTAGGACACCACTGAAAAGACTGGATTTGTCATCTTTAATCCCACCCATCAGATATTTAGAAACTTTGATAAAATATCCCTGAGACTTCTCTTCTCCAGGCTGAACAGTCCCAGCTGTCTCAACCTCTCCTTGTATTAAAAATGCTCCAGTCCCAAATATCATTATGTACTTTTGTTGAACTTGTTCCAGTATATCTCTGTTTCTCATTTACTGGGGAACTCAGAACTGCAAGCAGCATCCCACATGTATCCTGCCAGAGTTGAGCAGAGAGGAGGGATCACCAAACTTGACCTGCTGACAGTGTTCTTCCCAATGCAGCAAAAGAGGCTATTGGCATATTTGCTGCTAGAGCATATTGCTGGCTCATGTTCAACTAGTCAGGTAGGACAAACATGATCTTTTCTGTAAAGCTGCTTTCTGTCTGGTTTACCCCAAATTGTACTGGTGCATGGGGTTGTTCCTTCCCAGGTCCAGGATGCATTTTCCTTTGAACAGCATAAGATTCCGTAAGACCACTTCTTCAACTTGAGGCTCTGCTGATAGCAATACAACCAGCTGGTATATCAGCCACTTTTCACAAATTTTTGTTGTCTGTAAATTATCTGAGGGTGCCAGTGGTTGTATCACCAAGATGTTAAACAGTAATTGTCTATTTACCCCTGGGTACACTACTAATGAATGGGCTCCAGATGGACTTTGAGGTACTGGTCAAAATCCTTTTAGCCCAGATGTTCAGAAACTTTTAAATCCACTTCACTGTCTATTTATCTAACATGTACTTTATAAGTTTGTCAATGAGGATATAGAATCATAGAATCTTCATAGAATCATAGAATCATAGAATGATTTGGGCTGCAAAGGACCTTAGCAGTCACCTAATTCCAAAACCCTTGACATTGGAAGGGACACCTTCCTCTAGATCAGGTTGCTCAAAGCCCCTCCAACCTATTTTTTCTAATAAGGATTTATGGGAGATGAATTTATTTGTAGTATTTAGGAAATTTATTTAGTGATCTCATAAATATAAATTAGGGTCCAATCTGGTGATGCTTCTAAGTATTAGCAGGACCATTTTGATTTAGGTTTGGCACTCATATTGCAGTTAAAACTACTTCACAAAGGGTTACATTTAAAAAATCTTATATAGAGCAGACAAACTTTATTTACTCAATAATTTGAGATGCTGTAAACCTTTGCCAATGCTCCATGTTTGAATTCAAACCACAAAACAAACAAAAGGATTTATTGAACTGAAATGGAAAATATCACTAACATTGCAGGAACTTGTGAATGTGATTCTTGTATCTTGAATGAACTGTTTTGTGAGAGAAGCAGGATAGGTCAGAGCTGTCCCTTTATGCCTTTACAAAACAATCCTATAGGATTTGCTGATGGATTAAAGGGATTTCTAGATGACTGTGAGGTAATCCTATAAGACTCAATCACATGTAACACTGTCCTGCAGGATTTGTGAAGGGCTCAAATATTTTGCTATAAGGCCTGTAATGCTTCCTTCAGAAGCTATACAGAAATGCAAGTCAGACTCAGTAGATATGATGAGTACAAGTAAATGATAGGTGAACATCATATACTCTGCATAACTGCGCCAATTTTTGTAACACCTGTGTTCTAGTGATTACTCAAGAATAATTCATTCTGGATTAAAAGCAAATGTTATGCATTTAACCTCTCAGCCAATTTTCTCTTTTGTAGTTACAACTGAAGTAAGAGAATTTTTCCAGATATGTCCTATAACATCACTTTACTTTTTAACCAACAACTTCTGAGACTTCAAGTGTTTCATTAGGCAACTAAGGCTTAAATTTCCTAAAATAATTAGAAAATCTAGCTCATTGATAGATTCCTAAGGTTTACAATGATATCTAAAATACTTGTAGATGCCCAGTATCTGAGGTATCCACATGCAGCTGAAAATATGATGCTAGTGCAGGTTCCATGCACTAGCAGTTGGAGGTCAGGGAATTTCAAATGGTCCTAAGTGCTGAATTGACACCTATATTGACCCAAATTTAGGTGACTAAATCTTTCCCTGAATTCCAGAGGATACAAGATGGTAAGTGAAGTTAAAATGGAACTCTAATTTAATTGGCAGAGAATGGTAAATGGTAAATGAGACTCTTCAAAACAGAATTTATAAATACAACAAATATTATTAATTCATTGGCTTAACATGCCCTTTTTACTTTTTTCCTTACACATCAGTTATTATTCAGTTATACTGAAAATGATGAATGAGTTCATGAATCGAGAATTAGGATGAGATTATTTCCCAACAAACAGTAACAAAATATATCACTCATGGCTTCATTTTTGGTTTAAGGGCTAGAGGGAAAAAAGGAAAGAAAAAGGAATATCATGTGTGAAATGATGTGTAACTTTATATTTGCTGAGTTCAAAAGCTGAACTTTTGGGGAAGAGAATCAAATATTTAAATTGTCTTATTTTTCAGTCATACCTAATTCGCTGTACACACACACACAGACACACACACAAATAGATATCGGTAATAACAACTACAAAAGAAAACAAAGGAAGGGATCATCAGAGTTCCCTGAAAAAGTGGGAGTGTTTCAGCAGAGATCAAGTGGCCTGAAGAGGTCTGATGGTCCCTGGCCTGAACATTTAAATTTAATAAAATATTAAAAGGATAGGAGAAAAAAGAAAGAGCATTCTGGTGAACAAGTGGAGCTTCATACTTTCAGTGGAACTTCTCTATAAGTAGAACTTTTTCTATTTACTTAAGAAGATTTATAAGAGAAGCTTCATATGAATGAGAAATAAAATTAAGTTTGTGGATGTTTTAGAGAAGATATTCAACTGGTGGCAAACTCTAATGTGATCTTTAGCATGTATTGACATTTTTCTATGTGAATTTAAAGATTTTACTGATCTTTTGAATAAATCTTTTCTTTTAATTTATGTTGTACCCTTTATATTTGCACTGCAGTCAGAGAGAAGTTGTTGGAAGAGGTCCTTGCACCTTGTAATATGAGGGAACAAAGCAAACTATCATAAGCAAGAAGTGGAAAATGCACAGTGTTTTCCACATTTTTGGGGAGCAGAAGTAGGACTACACTTATTACATTAAATAAATTAGACAAAGGATTAATCTCTTGTTCTAAAGCAAAATGGCACGAACCTGCCTTATATCCATATGCGTTAGTTTATTCCCTAACAAAACAGAGTGGCAACATTCAAAATGACTACTGGGAACAGTCCCTGAAAATATTATATATGTTAACACTGGTCAGATATGGCTAAAACCATCTGAGAAAGAGCGACAACAAAGAGCATGGATATTTAGATACTAATCATTATAGTATATTATATCATATACTAATCATGTTTGCCTTTAACCCACTTTAACTACTAGACTATTACATAGACAGTATTGCAAGAAATTCTGAGGAGAAATGTGAAGAAGAAAATATTCACAACAGTATTTCAAAAGTAAAAATAAATTTATAGTCATATGGGAAAACTACAAACTGACACAAATTGTTCAGCACACCCTGAAGTGTATACAACAGAGATGTTTTTTTTTTTCCTTCAGAGTAGCTTGTAGGTGTTATGATTTGGATTTATGACCAAAACCAGTATTGATAACAAACAACTGTCTTAATTATTTCTGATCAGTTCTTGCATAGCTTCAAGGTCTTTTCTATTTCTTGGGCTGCCCTGCCAGCAAGAAGGCTGGGAGTGTGCAAGAAGCTGGGAGGGGCCACAGCCATGACAGCTGATCCAAACTGGCCAAAGGGTTATTCCACACCTCATGGCATCATGCTCAGCAGTAAAAGTTGGGAGAAAGAAGAAGCAGAAGGAGCAGGGTGGGATGTTTGAAGTCATGGCATTTATCTTCCCAAATAACCATTACATGTAATGGAGCAATGCTTTCCTGAAAATGTCTGAATAGCTGTCTGCCAGTGGGAAGCAGTGAATGAATGCCTTATTTTTCTTTGCTTGTGCTCACAGATGTGCTTTACCTGTTAAACCATCTTTATCTCAACCCACAAGTTTTCTCACTTTTGACATCTGATTTTCTCCCCCATTCTATTGTGGAGGAGTGGGCAAGTGGATGTGTGGGACTCAGCTGCCTACCAGGGTTAAACCAAACTTTGTCATGTGAAAAAATAATGTGAAATAAAATGAAAAGTTTTCAGGAAGGATAATCTGAACAGGAATTCCAGAATTTAGAAAGGAGATGAAATTATTATATGAACATAAAATAATCTCAGGATAGGTAAAGAATTTTTGGATAATCGGATCAGTTCCTATTGCAGTAAAAATTAGAAGTATTTCATTTGCTTCAGTATGGAAATGCCAATTTACATTAAATGAGTTTGTTCCTTCTGCTTTGAACTGAGACCATTGTATCAAGGAGAAGTTATCTCATCAATTTTATTTGCTGTGGGATAAACTGTGCCACTTTTATAGTTTTATGTATCCAAGTGTTTGTCTATGTACTTATGCTTCCTTTGTGGTTAAAAAAAAAAACAAAAAAAAACAAAAAACACTCGACAAACTGATGACAAATGTGAACAGATTGTCTCTGACCTTCTCTGCTCATGTAGCACAATTAATTTTGGCAGGTTTTCCTATGTGATGGACTGTTACACTCTGCTTATTTATACACAGCAAGAATGTGCCTTGTATTGTTGGCTTTGCAAAGATTTTGACTTGTTTTTATGTTGAAACTTCAATAATAGTTTATCATACTGAAGTACTGGTAAATAGTTCTGCAAAACCTTTATTATGCAAATGAAAGAGTATTTCCCCTTTCTTATTATAGAATAGAATAAATCATATGGACTTCATTTTAAGATTGGCTGTAATTCCTTGTAATCTTAGCAAGTTAGCAGCTAGGACTGTTAGAAAGGCTAAACTGGGCTTTGTATACTTTCAGTTCCTCTCAGTTACTTTTAGACACCTAAAGTACAGGCTTCCAAATATGAGGTATTCATCCTTGACTCCATTAAAGTCAAATGAGGGGGAAAAGGGCACTTGGAAGGAGTGGCATGCCAGATTATTTGGGTGTCTATAGTAATGTGAGACATCAATCCTGAAAAATGCATGTTTCACTCCTTTAACTGTAAAGGGAATGTAGGAGGATAACATTATAGATGATTATGTTTGGATGAAAAACTCTATTCTGCTTCTTTAACAGTGTTATAAAACCTGTGTTCTCCACTTATTATTATTATTATTATTATTAGTAGTAGTAGTAGTAGTAGTAGTAGTAGTTGTGAATAGGATTATTATTAGTAGTAGTAGTAGTAGTTGTGAATAGGCCTGGTTTCTTGTTAAATGTGGTCTTTGTCATCTTAACAATTGCCTTTTTCCTCCAAGTGGAGGTTATGCTTATTTATCTTAAAGTTAATTTTGGTCACTTATCTTGATCAGCTTGCCCAAGAATGTATTGCTTTTAATGGGAATTCATAAACAAATCTTTAGGAGAAAAGTGTTGAAAAACATTTCTACACAATGTGAAATTCTAGTTCTTTTTTTTTTTTTTTTCTCTCTCTCTTTTTTTTTTTTTTTTTCTTCCTTTGATCAGCTCCCCAGAATACTTAGGAATATATGAAGCAATGGGTGAAAATAATAAATGAGTTATCACCTTTGTCTATTTTCAGTTACCATTTTTCCTACTACATTATTTTGTTCGCTATATACCTCTGCACAGATGGCTTGAAAATTACTACCGTAAGGGTATAATTGAACATTTCAAGTTCTACCAGCAGCAGTTTTGCAGTCTTCTCTGTATTCTCAAGATTTTGAGTAATCTGAGTGACTTTTGACAACTCTTGGTACTTCTTATAGTTCTCTGAACCTGTCAATGTGCTAGCAATATTAGATCAGAAGTCATTAACTATTAAAGCTACTGATCATATTGTACTTCAGCTAGGGGCAGAGGACAGGACTGGTGGCTGCTATTATTGAGGATGAAATAATGAGGATGAAATAATTTCCCTTATTACCTTATTATTCATGATTTCCCTTTTTTTTTTTTTTTTTTTTTTTTTTTTTTTTTTTTAACATGGTAGAGTCTTCCTAACCTGTAGGTCTTGATCTGAGTCTGATTGATTTCTGAACTCAGTTTTTATATCAAGGAATTTTGCTACATAGGCCTATCTTTGTTATTCATTAGTGAGTTCTGGTATATATTAGAATAGCTATCCACAAATATGATTAGTATGTTTTTCATGCTACTGTCAAGCTCACTGAATATTTGTGGAGACTTAAAGCGGAAGGAAAACAAAACAAACAAAAGTTTGTTTTTCAAGCTTTTCTTTACAGTCTAAATTAATCAACAACTACACTCTATCAGTCCATATATCCTTTACAGTACTTACTATCTGTCATGCCTTTTCTCCATTTTGTGTACTTCACATTTCATTTTCATTTGTCTTACCCAAGACAGTTTCTTGCTTGCAACTGTCTTTTTAGCACTCAAGCTTAAGAAATAAGTCGATAACTGCTGTTCTAGAGCAACAGAATGACAGTGGCATTGGCACCTGCTCTGTACGTCTAATTAGGGAGTGCTTTTAAATTATAAATGCATCCAGAGACAAAGATATTGGCACATATTTTAATAAATATAAAATATATAAAGAATTTATTTTAAAAAATGATGGGAACGTGTTGTTCTTCTCTTACGGATAAAATGATCTTGTGGGCCATGCTCTTACAATACTAAAATGCACTTGTAATTTAATACTTTTCAAAGAATGGGTTGGCGTTCCTCAGAGTTCAAAAGGAAGCATACAGGAAACTGTACTGTAGGCATGATTCATTATCTTAATGTTTTCTGGTTCCTTTTTGAAAATCTGTACAGTCATTCTTCATTAATTGGAGTTTGTTTTCTCTGCACAGAAATTGATCTACTGAGGATTTTATCAAAACGCATATATAGGTCCATGTCTGGCCTCAGACTCACGTGAACAGCTTTCTATTACAACTGAAGACAGATCAGACTTGGAGCCAAGGCTCCTAACCCAAATACCTAACAATCTGCATTAGCAACTGGAAGTGAAAGATAGGCACAAGAATGCAACAAAAAGAAATGAAGCTGAAAACGCATGCTTGAGTTGTAATGATTTTGTTTAAAGTGTGTTTTTTCCTTATAGATGTTCTTTTTCCAACTATTTAACACTATGCTTTCATGGAGATTGACATTTCGCCACCTTTTGGAAAAGTATGTTATACTATAACTGCAACTTAGACATATTTTACCAGAAAGTTCTGTTTTTAAGTATCTTGTTGCTTAGAATTACAGAGTAAGACCTCTGGGGGACACATAAAGGGATAAAGATATTCAAACAATTTATGATGAAATCACAGAGAAAAGCAGTGCTGTAGATACAACTGACTTCTAACAAACAAACAAAAAAGGTGAAGGATAAATACTGCACTGCTGATTCACCAGTTCTAGGAAAGCTTTAGTAGATGAACTAGTGTTTCTCCATCCTTTATATTTTCTTATAAATAGATATAGTATTGTGATACTTTATCACATTTAATTGTTCTTTCATAGATAGAAATCAATATTTATTTTTGCTGAATGTGTACTAAATTTTTAAGTGGCTTATATGGAAGAATAAAAATCCTAGATGACATCTTAGCAATTTATATTTAAAGATAAGAACTCCTAGTAATTTCACAACATAAATTACGGTCAAACCATGTGGGAATATTCAACAAAAAGCTTACCACAGTCTTACTGAAATTAATGATAGTTTTTCCTTTGACTACACTGCTAGTAGGATGTTATTCCATAAACAGTATTTATTTATACAGACACATAAGAAATATAGTGCCACCATTTATCGGCATAATTCCTGTGATTTACTGGGCACTTTGTCCTGTTTCACAGAGTGTGGATATATCAGAATGGAACCAGGAAAGCCCATAGTTTAAGAGAACTTTGACATTTCCAGAACAAGGTTGTCAAATAAATACCAATGTTCTTTTTCAGAACACAACTAGAAAACTGTCAGCTAGTCCATATGGATCATGAACCTGAAGGTAACCCTCTAATTCAGCCTGCTATAGTGGAATCTCTGAGTTCCTCCAATGTAGCAGCGAAACAAGGAAAAGTATAACGCTGAAATTGCTTTCTTTTTTTCTTTTTTTTTTTTTTTGTCTTTTTTTTTTTTTTTTTTTTTTGGAAATAGTGTCATGGTTTCAGTATTGCTTAGTAAATGAAGGACACACATATGTATACAAACATGCACAAGATGATATATGTATGTATTCAGATAAACAGAAGGATTTTTATTAAAAAATTAAAAAGTTGCATAGCTGGTGAAGTGTATCATTTTGCTTAGGTAAGAGGGAATATCTTCTAATAAATTACTGAAACACAAAGATAGAATTCTTGTTTTGATTTTGTTGTTGTTGTTTCCAGTCTGCAGGGCCAAACTGTGCAATGCATGAGACAATGGTTTTATTGAAACAACAGGATATGATTATAGCACTGAAGTGTGTTTCACAATGCATACGTATAAAAACAAAAAAATCAAGGTTACACCTACCACTTTTTTTGTTGCCATTTCCTGACTTCTTGGTATTTAACTCTGCAATCTTATTTTCTATTAATGTGTTTTTAGACTAGATCATATTGCTTATCTCTTTGCAAAGGATTCCACATGTTAATGATAAATATAAAGCCAGGGCATTCTGAACTATGGATGTTTGACTTTCAGTGGCAAACAGCATTTTAAAGCTTTTAAAGCCCACAGTGTCAGAACCTATGTACTTACAGATTTAATGGCTATGGGAAAGCTGATACATTGCACAACTCTGCTGGTTATCAGTGAAGGGTAGGTAGTTTTGCTTTTCAGGAAAGATCAGTGTCATCATCTATCAGCTGTTTTCCACAAAAATTCTAGTATTGCCTGTTCTGCCCTTTGCAATGAGGGCACTCTTCTCTTACACTCTCAAACCATGGTGTAAGAGATTTTTACACTCCAAGATCAACAGTAATTCTGCAAGGATTTCCTTCTAATTTTGAAAGTCAAGTTCCAAAATAAGCAAGCAGTCCTTCCAAAAGGATCTCTAATGTTGACTGAAAAGTGATATTCACCTTAGCAGGATGAATCATACCAATAGGAAATAAGGGCTAATTTGAAAACACTCTGTTTCCTAGAACAGCATTTGATCACAGAAAAATCTATTTAATTTGACTAGAATCATCAGTACAAACCATAATTCACTAGAAATTATTAGAGATTTGAAGTCTCAATCTGCATTTGCAAGTTCTGTCAATAAGCTTTCAGGCTATAAACTTCAGATTTTCATCATTTTACACTTCTGTCAAATCCTGCTTTCTTTAAAAAGCCTGAAGCTAACTCTAGATGACAAAGGCCTAATTCACATTCTTTTTTACCCTTACGCATTTTTCCCCACTGTTGATGCTAAAAAGAAAGATAAACTGCCACATTTGTTACTGTGAATTTCTTACACTCCTGTACATATGAATACTGGCAACTGCACAGTAAAAAATAAATAAATGAAAATTAAAGATTAAATACAACTGCTTTGTCTTCAATGAAGAAAAGCCCACAGAATTATTTTACTTTCGAAATAATTTCTTTGACTTTACTTTCTGTTATTAATGACTTCACAAATATACAAACATTTTACCCTTATGTGAATGAAGCATAGACACTTTAATATGAGACTAATTTAATTACATTGAAAAGTCCCTAGATTTCAGATGAACTTTTAATTTATATAATGTTAAGGTCATGTTTCAGTTGCCTTCTCAGAACAGGGGCTGGAAAAGGTCATTCAGGGTGTGCTCAGACTATGTAGCTATGATGACGTAACATGCAACCAACAGATGTGGCAGTCCCTCTGAATTTCCCTTCTCCTGTTCTTGTTTGCGCACCTTGTCCAGGTAGTTGTTTTAGCTTGTTAAATCAGCATTTTTTTCTTTTTTATTTTTAAACATTAGGCTTAAGCTAATTCCTGCCAGATTAATGAGTTGAATCAGCTCACTATGTACTTAACCAAGCACAAAAGGCATCTATAAAAAAAAGAAAAATAGGAGAGAATATGGGGGAAGTGAGAAAAAGAAAGGTGACCTTCCGTTCTGGTGAGGTATTACATGGGCTCAATTGTGTTATCTACAGCTTCCTTCAGATAAGATGATATAAAAATAGTGGAAACAAGAGGTAGTAGTGTAAAAATCACTTATGTCTTATTTTGTTCCTAAATCAGGGTTTAGTGATTCCAAATTTCTTTAAATCCAGTTAACATCACCAAATTACCAATTTAAAATAGATGTTCCCATCTGTTCTCTGGGACTAACAGCTGAATCTTCATATACTCTGACCTTTTAAATCTTATGCTTGTTTTTTCATATAGTAAGGAAAGCTGAGTTGTGAATGACATGTTGCACAAATAATGAAGAATTAAATTCCAGATGAGCTTTGTTCATGACATTTTCTTTCCACATCCAGTGGAAAACTTAATTATGTGTTTCTTTTTAATGTTAATAATTATTTTCTAGTTTATGGGCATGATTGGGTGCTTTAAGTTATATCTGTGCTTAAGCAGTTTGCTAGGCAGGAGACAAGTTTTTCATGTTTCATGCATCAGAAAGAACAACACTAATGAATGAAAACTTACTTTTAAGTTATTAACTTATGCAAGTGGTCTTTGAATTTCAAATGCTACTTTGAAAGAAAGGACATAAAATATGTGGTATCAGAATATTGCTATTTCTTTTTGCACCTTAAATTAAATGTTTTCTTTTATGTTAAACCTTGGGCAGTAATCTATAAACAAAAATCATTTAGCTTTGCTATGCTTTATTAATTGTCATTTAACGCTAGTCTGAATAGGATTCACCAAGAAGTCTCTGAAAGACTCTGAGAGTGACTGAAGAATCTAAGCAGCACTAGCCAGATGGTCACAAACACTTCAAAGAATTGAACAAACCAAATCCAGTAGGAGTGGTGAACATTCTGGTTCTTGAAAATTCAGTGAGTATATGACCATGATATTTGCTAAACGACTGCATTATAAATTAATACATTATTAATAATTATAATAACTATCATGGGATAATCTGGTGATGGACAAAACTCTGTGATGTGTAGTAAGCACTCCCATCCTTCAGTAACTTCAAAAAACTCAGAAAAGTCTTAGTTATTTTTAATTAATTGAAAAGTATTTTAATAGCTTTTCAATATACACTTAAATTCTCTTTCCTCCTGGGAGAGCAAATAAATGAATATTATTTTTTTTTAGAAATAGTTCCAAGGTTCTCTAACTTATCATGAAGAAAAGCCACCACTGTTACCACTTTTCTGCCACTTTTTATTATCCCCATTAGTCTCTATTATTATTATTATTATTATTATTATTATTATTATTATTATTATTAAATATATGTTATATACATATATATATACATATGTATATAATCTGTCTTCTCATTTGGCTTAGATATCTACTTTCCTGGAAGAAATTTGGTAAGATATAGTTTATCCTTATAAAATACATAAAATAACAACAATAACAAAAAAGAATAGAATAATGAAACAACTCCATTTTTTATTGTTTTGAAGAGATAACATTATAGGAACCAGTTATACAATACATTTGTGTTTTTTCAAATCCTGATTTTTTTTTCACAGACTTTATAAAACTCTGGAGTGTCTTCTGCCCTTGATGAGCCAAATCAGTGTTTGTTACTTTAATGTCATGACTTGAGTTTACTGCACAAGTCCTTTTAATACAGTTGGAAATGAGTACTCCTTTTGCATTTGGATGACATCTTTTTATTTTTTTATATGTTTTTATTTTTTGTTTTTATTACTGTTCTTTCTGATGTACTGTAGCTTTGGAAGAACAAGGGAAACAGTAGAACCATTTCTACAGTGACACTATCTGACATCCCCTAAGAGAGATGAAGAAGGAGACCTTTATTTCAATTTGGTTAAACATAACTATTTTAAAAATTATTTTAAAAAATAAGAATTGGGTTTTGAGACTATTGTTATTACTAGCTACTTCTATTACACAGATATGTAGGTCCTTGTATCAGAAAAAGACTACATTTACAAATGGATTTGGGAAATACAAATCTGTTTTATATTAAGTAAACCAGGGACTGAAGTATACATCATTCACATCTGATAATGATGAACTGCTAGTTAAGGACCAGAACCACATTCACTCAGGTCTTCTATGTCTACACCAAAGAATATTCACCTATTTTCATGAGTTCCATTCAACAAAAGGTTGGTAGCTGTAGTACATCTGGAGAGAATCTAGTGTACTACAATAGAGACAGAAAGCTTTTTTGAGCGTGTTTTATATGTGTTTTTTTTTTTTTTTTTCTTTCATCACTGAATTTAGATGAGATGAATAATGAGGCAGATAAGTTCTCGTTTCCTTGTATTATCTGTAATTATAGCTTATCGTGACTAGCTCAGATGTAGGCATATGTATTATAAATATCTATATGAGATCAGATGAATTCCACCCTTTTTGTCTCTCAAAAGTCTTTAATAAGATGGTTTGGCAGTACTTCCTCTTTACTTCAGAGAGTCTATAACTTGAAATTGGGATATCTTGTATCTTCTTGTATGATGATAGTATGAAACTAACTCCTTTTGGGCAATGGAAATAATTTAAAATTGTTTTTCCATACTCAGAATGAGGGAATTTTACTCCTGTATTACTACATTTTACAGCAAGAGGTTTAAAATATTTTGGCTTGCTAACTCCGCTAGTTTCAAATTAAGGTGCACAAAAAGGCAGAAGGAAGACCATGTTAGAAGATTTTTGATAAAAATGTTGCAGTGAGAACCTGAGAAATCAGATAGCAGTTTTAGTAGACAGTGGTTTCTTGTGGATTAGAAGTGATTTACAAACGTAATTTATTTCATCTTCTATTGTGTTAAAACAAGTTCATAGTAGTCCAGTTATGCTTCTGGAAATCGGGCAATTTTTCCAAAGCTTATAGGAAACTGATATGAAGATCTTTTAAAGGGTTGATGTCTGCCTCAATCACAATTATGCTGAGAACACTTGTGCTCACATTACTGTATCAGTTTGAAAAAGTAGGTGACATTCCCTTAAGTTAAAGCTGAAGGTATAAATAGTATGTGCACTCACAGAACATTTAAAGAATGGAGCTTTTTATAGAAGAATGCAATTTCCAAAATTGTAAGATTAACTGCAGGGCTAAGTAATTTCTGTTTCTGTAATGTTAAAACGCTAACCTTTTTTCTTTATTCAGAATATTAGATGATTTTATAAAATGTTTCCATCAACATATATTACATGAGTAGTTGTAAAGCACAAGGTCTTTCCTTATAGTTCCTTGCTCCTTGTTTCACATAATGCTAAAATTAAACAAACAAACAAACAACAATGCATCTATTTCTGGAGGTAAAATTATTCTGATGTTTGATATCTTCTGTAAGTAAAGTGAATATATAGTAAACCCACACTGAAAACTTGCATTTTCTGATGAGATAGTTTTGATTTATTTTGGAGCAAATGCAATTTCAAAGCCTAATCTTCAGAATAAAAATAATTTATTAATTTTATGACTTTGTGGGAAAATAATTGTTCTTAGGTAAACAATGCATAGTTATATGGTATGAATCTGTGTATTAGACATAAATCACGTTGACATTTTAGTCCTTTTCCAATGTAGCAATGTGTTGGACTTGCATGTTATGGTTTTGGTAGTAGGGAGGCTGCGGGTGTGGCCCCTAGGAGAAGAGTCCAGAAGTTGCCTCTTACTAGAGAAAGAACTAGCTTTGGTTGGCTCCAAAAGGGATTAAATGCTGACCAGATGTGAGCCAATAAGCAACACCGGTTCTGCTTCCGTGAAAGAATATTTAAAAACAAGTTAAAATGCTGCACAAAAGCAGCAGGGAGAGAACAAGAAATTAGAAACAACCCAGCAGACATCAAGGTCAGTAAAGAAGGAGACGGAGGAGGTGCTCCAGGCACCAGAGTAGAAGCTTCTGGGAAGGAGGCTGCGGCCCATGGAGAGCCCGTACAGGAGCAGGCACCGGGCCGGTGCTGCAGCCCGTGGAGAGGAGCCCACGCAGGAGCAGGGGGCCTGGAGGGAGCTGTCACCCATGGGGAACCTGTGATGCAGCAGTTTGCTCCTTACGGATGGACCCCGTGGTACAGACCCATGTGGGAGCAGTTCTTGAAGAGCTACCTGCTCCAGTGTCTGAAGTACCTCCTGCACTCCTTTTGCCCTGACCTTGGTGTCTGTTGGGCTGTTTCTCTCTCTCTCCCAGCTACTGTCTCTCCCAGCTACTGCTGCACAGTTTTTTTTTTTGTTTGCTTGTTTGTTTTGTTTTGTTTTTCCCTTTTTAAAATCTGCTCTCATGGAGCCCCAACCAGTGTTGTTCACTGCTCAGCTCTGCTCAGCTCTGGCCTTTTGGAACTGGCTGAAAATGGCTGCTATCTAGCATGGGGCAGATTCTGGACTCTTCTTGCAGGGGCTACCACTACAGCCCCTCTGCTACCAAAACCCTTCTCCATAAAGTCAATACAGAACCCCAGGCTGGAGCAGGGGAAGAGAGTGAAGATGAAAGAGTGGCGAAGGACAAACTGTTATGAATAGACTGCAACCTCCATTCTCCCTTTCCCTTTACCACACAGGGGGAGAAGTTTTTAGTTCTTAGTGTTCGCTGAGTTTGTTTTTCTTGCAACTAATTAGTGTTCTTCCCATCCTTATCTCAACCCATGAATTGTTTTTTTATATCATATTTTCATCCCCTTTTCCTTTTGAGGAATGGCATTGACAGAGCAGTGTGGTGATGCTTAGCTTCCTGCTAATGTTAAACCACCCCAGGGAAATACTATATATTAAATTTATCATAAAAGCACATAAAGACAGGTACAATTTTAATGCAGTGGATAAAAACCCTCCACGACAACCCAAGAATTTAGTTATTTCAAATCAAATAGCTAATTAAACCATTCTAGCCTGAACTGGACAGTTTAAGTAATAAGCTCACAACCTTTCTGGCAAAGGAAAGTAATTTCTAGTAATATAAGTGAAATTCATTTATTTTATTATTTACAAAATGCCAAAGACTACAACTCCTGTCAGAGTCTGGTTGATCACAAAATACAGATTCACAGTTCCTTTTCCTAATCAAAATATCTATACTCATCAATGATTGTATAGTACGGAGTTTCAGTGAATAAATTGTAAGCTAATACACATTATCCAGCATATAAAAGTAGGTGTTCTTGTCCATGAATATTTATACTATATTTTACATGTAGCTATAAGCACGTAGTATTCAATCATGCAGAATAAATGTTGAGTTGTTGAATATACTGAATATCAATTCATACAGTAGAGATTATGATATTAAACATTACTCACAGTTACTGAATCATTAAGTAGTGGTCTTTACACTTACACGCACACTTTTCAAAAATGTTATTTCACAATACCCATCATTTAGATGAAGCAGGGATTATTCTCTTCCAGTAGGGTTATATTTTGAGCTTCTATATGTATTTTTAATTTCAAAACAACTACTCAGTACAATTGCTTCACACAATCATTAGATGGATATAAATGAATTTCAAATATTTTTTTTCTTTTAATGTGAAAGAAACTATATTAACTAAGGGTACTATTTAAAGAATATTTTAATCAACATGAAAAGCAGCTATCAGGTTAAAAAAAAAATGTTCTGAATAACAAAAGAATCTAAACACACCCTGAATTAAAATTCTGAATCTGAACCAAGTCTCTTACATTATACTGAACTAAACTTCATGAGTCTGCATTTTTATATATATATGTGTGTGTAAAATATATACATATGCCTATGTATATATGCATATATAATCAATAATAGAATATTATTGAAGTATCCATTGCTTTGTAGAATGCTGCTGTTTCTGCCATGTCAAAATAAAACATTCTGTAAATATTTATTGAATTATACCACATAACTAAGCTGCATAATCACATTTATAATGTGTGCTGTTAAAGCAAGTCATGAAATGTAATCTTCTCCTAGCTTTATCTAATATTTTTGTCTCCTACATTACCTTGCTTCTTATCTTCCGTGCTTCTGAAATAATATGTTACTCATTTTGTCATTACTGTGATTTAGGAATAAGAAGGTTAAATGGTTACTTAAAAACATCACTGAGTTATGTGTATACACAAACCCATATTTAAAGAGTATATTGAGAATTAAAATCACAGAATCACAGAATTTCTAGGTTGGAAGAGACCTCAAGATTATCGAGTCCAACCTCTGACCTAATGCTAGCAGTCCCCACTAAACCATATCTAAAATATCTAAAAAAAAAAAAAAAAAAAGGAAAGAAAAGAAAAAAAATCACATAAAAGGCTTCTCAGTATTATAATTGTATTACAAAAACATTTTCTTAATCTAGTTTCTTATCTATAATAGTACATTATCAATGGCAAGTTTGTCTAATTTCTTCTAATTATTTAAGTCATTTTAACGTTACTATAAACATTTTTGTGTGTGTGTGATTTAACATTATTAGGATTTTAATTTCAGTTATGGCTTTTTCCCTATAATATAGCTTTTATCCTAAATGGGGAGAATTTTTCAGCTAGCACAAACTCCCTTATGGTCTGTTTCACTAAGTGCTCATTCATGCTCATCTATAATTAAAATTTGAGCCTTGTTCCTGCTTTTTAGAAAACAAATTAATTTCATACTTTCTGGAGAAATATTCACTTTATGTGATCCAATTTTGTAAATAGTTTCTTCACTTCGAAGCAATGAAATCTGAATACTCTATATATTTGTGTATTCAAATATGTGTGCATGTGTGTATACTAACAGACAACTTTGAAAATGTGCTATACATCAGCTTAACTTTTCTAGCGTTTTTTCAAAACCTGAAACACTTAAAAATATTTATCCTAGATTAACAAAATATTCTGCTTTTCCTCTTTCACTTACAGTACTGTGAATTGGCACGTATATATATGTATACATATAACTTTAACAAAAGTTATGTAAAGGGATTTAAATGGCACTGAAAAGACTGGAAAGACCACATTTGTAAAAACATTTAATGTCAGGCATATGAAGGTGCTGCTAAACCTACTGTCTGAAATGCCATTTGCAAAAATGAGCCAGGAGTTGAACCTCTTTATGACATGAAAGTATATAGCACCTAACTGTTTTAACCATCTTACCATTGCTTTTTTCTTTACTCATGTTCTGCAATTAGCCATGATGGAATCAGAATACTAGTTAAACCAACCTTATACCTGAGCTAGTATGGAGGGAAGGGAAGGGAAGGGAAGGGAAGGGAAGGGAAGGGAAGGGAAGGGAAGGGAAGGGAAGGGAAGGGAAGGGAAGGGAAGGGAAGGGAAGGGAAGGGAAGGGAAGGGAAGGGAAGGGAAGGGAAGGGAAGGGAAGGGAAGGGAAGGGAAGGGAAGGGAAGGGAAGGGAAGGGAAGGGAAGGGAAGGGAAGGGAAGGGAAGGGAAGGGAAGGGAAGGGAGCCTTTATGATAAGATTCAGAAAAGTATGTTTTTGAAAATTCAATCCTATTGATGAATAGGACAAACTCCTTCAAAATCTCTGAAAGAAGTTATGTGTGTGCTGTTTCCCTTCCTTTCTTAAATTGGGGCCAAAAGGTTAGTGCTTTCTAGTTTTCACAGAGATCCACTCACCTGTACCCTCAACTATTACAAAGAAAAAAAAAAAATCCACATGCAACTCTTTGAGGCAATATTTAAGTGTACTATGCAGTAAGATATTGCAGAAGAAATAGACTTCTGAAAGACTTAGACACAAAATTACATTTTGTCTCAAAATGTTAGACATTTCTAAAAAGTTAAATTGAATACAGATAACTTTAAAATTCCAACTAGAAGCTAAACGAGTCTGTTTTTAATTTTATATATATATATTTTTTACTTATATTCTAATGGGGGAGGGAGGGCATAGGTCTTGTAAAATAAATAAGAGCAAATCAGTGAAAGCAAAAGTCAAATACAGCACGTATAGATAATAGGTGCATTTCCCAACAGCACTTGTGTTATTCCTGTATATTGTTTTAAAGACAGCCATAATTACATATAGCAAAAGATTTCACACATGTTTTTTAGCTCGAAAAGAGACCGCTAACTATATATCGTAGTACCTCAGACTTTTGCTTAAAGTGATAAAAAAAATGATACAAGCAAACAAACAGTTCTATATTCTTTAGAACTCTTACTGCTGGTTTTCACCATCTGAACAGCTACATTCTTTGACACTGTTTTCACTGTTAGCTTTTCTGTTTCACATACTTTTAAATATATGTATCCAAATACATTTAAATATTTTTGTTTCTTTTTGCATTATTAGATGATTTCCCTATATTATTATGCAATTATTTTTCCTGTAATTTTGGGGGTAAAATTACTAAAGTTTTCCTTTTTTTTTTTTCTTAATTGCAAGATAATTAAAATGTTAATTGCATCTGCTCAGAAAATTAAAAGAATATAAAGGCATAAAGGAATAATAATAATAGTAATAATAATAGACAATATTGATATAAACTGAAAATTTACTGTTATATACCTGAGCCATCCAGTGAACTGATTTTTGGGATGCAATATGCAATATGTTGCTCCATAACTGCATTTCAAGTATCTTTCTCATGAAATGTTCTTCAACATGAAACAATCTGGAGTTCTCCTTCAAAGCAGAAGCCATGAATTTTCAATTGTATTGAATTTGATCAAAACCTGATGGTATACTTCCTGTTATACCTGTCAGTTCTGAAGTGTTGTATATATATATTTATTTATATTACTTACAAAATGCAGCAAACCTCAGTTTCCAGCTGCCCAAGCCAAAGGCTCTCCCCATCCCTGACTGCCTACTGCTTGTCTCTTTGCCACATTGATACTTTGATGTATTTTTCTAAGTGATAAATGAGATCCCATGTTGGCCAAACCAAGTGAAAGATTTTTGTGTTGCTTGTTTGAAGAATTAAAACACTTTCCAGGACTACAAAATGTGAAATGACATTAAGCTTCTGATTAGCCTTAATTAAGACAACAGACAAAAGTTATTAACTGGTTATTCAACCTTCAAGCAATTCCCAGCAAAGGACACTCTAGATGAGAGACTAGAATAGGAAGAAAAACAACTTAGAAATCACTAAAAGATATATATATATATTTATGATATACATATCTGATATATAAAGTAGCCTGACATAAAGTAGCCTTTTCTCAAGGAAGTAACCATGGGCCATCAAGTGTTATAAGGAAAGAATCATAAAGTCATAGAATCATTTAGGTTGGAAAAGACCTCAGATCATCAAGTCCAACTGTTAATCTAGCACTGCCAGGTCTACCACTAGACCATGTCCTTAAGCACTACATTTACATGTCTTTTGAATATCTTCAGGGATGGTAACTTAACTACTTCCCTGGGCATTCTCACAACCCCTTCAGTGCATTTTTTTTTTCCTAATATTCAATCTAAACTGCTCCTGGTGCAACTTGTGGCCATTTCCTCTTGTCCTAGAAGATCCTGCTTATTATGTTAGGCTGATACAGTATTAGAAAAATAGTGAGATTTATTAAGACAAGGTCATTTTTCAGCATATCTGTGCTACACAATTTTTAATATAAAAATATATATTATATTAAAATATGAATAATATATTTACATTATATATAATATATATTATTTGATCACTGGTGAACTGTGGCTCATGTATCACTCTCCGTCTTTGCTTCTCCTTTCCCATCCCTTATTTTCACCTGTTCAGAGTAGGTGTTAACTCTGTCCTTTTATTTAGGCTCTGACCACAACAACAAGAAAGATAAAAAATTATTTTTCTAACTTATTTTCCAGATGGATATGACTGCTGGAGAATGTTGGAGTGCAAAAAATTCCCTGGTTCAAAGGAAATGAACTCTAGAATCCAATATTGCCCAAAGAAGAAGTCAGATAAAGGCAGATGCAGATGTCTTTATTTTGAAGAATGACTGTAGAAACAAACATTACCCAACATTAGAGAGTGGTCAAAACAGAGAGAGACCAGAAGATAAGACTGAGACAGGTTTTTAAATAAATATTAAGTTTATAATAAACTGTTCAGAAACAAACACCTTTTATATAGTTTTCATGTTTCTTACTGCTCTCCTTTATTCTCAGTTAATTAATTGTGGGGGAAAAAAAATGTTAGATGATAACAGAGTGTAACTGTCATTAAAATTTAGACTGTTCTGGAGTGTACAAGGTCAGATCAATAGTTTTACTTCTTCCAACTGTAGTATGATATTTGAAAAAATAACTGAAAAAAAGAGTCTGTGTATATATATATATATATATATATATACATATATATATATATACATAGACAGAGAGGAGAGAGAGAAGAAAACTCACCTTGGATACAAAGTACCCTTCAAAATATCATTCTTTACAGAGACATAAGGACAGAGCTGTTTTGAAATGACAATGTGAGCTCGGAGGCCTAACCTGCATATATATAGTCAATAAATCAATCTGTCTTGTTCTAGCCTCTGACTATTAAATTAATATATTTGTTGATTATCTCCTACCATTAATTCTTTTGTCTTCCTTTGACTATGTTTTCTTTAGGGAGGTCACAGCTGTAAATAATTTATTTTAATTGATTACAAAAAATCTAGCTGAGTAATATTACTATCGTTTTTCAATTCTCTTGCCAGCTGAACTGTATCCTGAACAGGCATGCCATACTTTGCTTTTATTGTCTTTGTGTGTTAAGTTTCTAATGCTTAAGATATAAACTCCTGCCAACTGGTATCAGAACCTTATCTTCCTTTCTTACACTTTATATATTGCTTTCCAAATTCTCATTGCAACCATGTAAACAAAATAAATAGAAAATCTCACTGCAAACACTTTACTATCTTCTTAATAGAATATACAGATGAAGAGCCTTAAACATACTATACAAATTTATTGTAGATAAGTGCTGTAAAGCAAAGAACATAGAGGTCATAATGGCCCAATGTAAACAGTTTTCATTTACATATTTTAAACACACTGTCATTCAGAAAGGAAAGTCTTCATCCCAAGTTTCTTTGGGTATTGCAACATGAGATCAGGAAATAAAATCTATGTATTCTGAAGAATTAGATTCAGTCATGCTGTTTATTCATGAATCCATGTTACAATCAAAATACATTCACATGCTTAAGAATCATGCAAAAATCTTTGGAAATGTGGTTTATTATTATTATTATTATTATTATTATCCAGAAGTTTGGAAAGAAACTGCCCATAGTTGCCATATCTCATAGGGAATCAGAGCATAGACCTCAGGCCCAAGAACAGATGGAGGGTTTGCTTCTGTGCAGGAGAAGGACTACTAATGTAGTCCTTCAACAAGCCATCAAGCCATGTGCTGCAGCATGATAAAGTTTCACCCACACAGAAATGCAGAATTGCTGAGGAAGAAATTCTGCAGAGACTTTTAGGTGATAATGAATTGGAGAATTCCCCTTTGTCCTCCAACTTAACCCCACTGCTTCATTATTAAAGGAAGGGAAAAATTCACTTGTTTCTATACTTACTCTTGATCTCCATCTGAAAGTCTGAACAGACTTACAAACAGACTTTGATAACAAAACACAAGACATTTATATGAAAGTATAACAGCTCATTATCTGTGCCTTCATGAGGTATTTCGCTGCTGGCCCAGATGGAGCTGATGGCTAAATATAAACAACCTCAGAGTATTAATTAATAAAGCACAAAGCACGTGTTTTAAAGGGATATGTCACTTCTAATCCAGTTTTCCTTACAATTTAAATTGCTGCCTGGTTGAGTATATGTAATTCAATACAATGTCACCTAGCATAGATATGACCACAACAATTTAAAATTCAGTAAATTATATACATTGTGTCAATTTCTTTAATAAAAATTAAAAGGAGAAACTACTATTACCCAATAACAAAAAAGCTTTAATTTGACCTTCCTCCTCTCCCTTCATCTGGGAAAGTTACCTTTTCTCTAGCCTTACCTAGATAGGTTATTTACTTCCCAAAACTGTCTGCCTTTGAGCTCCTGTCAGTCCAGCACTTACTGATATAAGTGAAAAGGGCTGTTTAAAGGGCTGAGCAGAAGAAGCTTTTACAGAGACAGGGGACATAATGATCTCTTACACAGTATCTCGGGCAAAATTACTGACTAGGCTCAACTGATGAAGACAAAACTACATCTTCTGCCATAACTTTTAACTATGACCATGATTCTTTGCAACAGAGATAACAATCAAGCTAACCTTTGAAGATAACACCTCAGTATACTTTGAGCATTTTGTGTTGTTTGATCATATTCTTTGAGAACAACTACAACAGACAGTAAGAGAACTCATCTTCTCGATTCTTCACATAGGAAGACCCATTGAGTTTGCATGTAAGAACATAATTTAACATCCGTTTAAATTTTTCATATCTTTCTTCCTCACTGTCCTGGTTTCAGTTAGAACAGAGTTAATTTTCTTCCTAGTAGCTGGTAGAATGCTATGTTTTGGCTTAGGATGAGAAGAGTGCTGATAACACCCCGATGTTTTAATTGCTGCAGAGCAGTGCTTATACTAAGCCAAGGACATCTCAGCTTCTTGCTCTGTCCTGCCAACAGGCAGGCTGGGGGTGTAGCAGGAGCTGGGAGGGGACAGACCCAGGACAGGTGACCCAAACTAGCCAAAAGGGTATTCCATACCATCTGACGTCATGTTAAAAAATATATAGGGGTGGCTAGCCGGGTTGGGGGCCGGACTGCTCGGGGTTAGGCAGTGCATCGGTCAGCGGGTGGTGAGCAATTGCATTGTGCATCACTTGTTTGTACACATTATTAGTAGTAGTACTATTATCATCATTGTATTATTATTATTATTGTTATTATTATTGTTGTTATTATTATTTTCCTGTCTTATTAAACTGTCTTTATCTCAACTCATGGGCTTCACTTTCCATTTCTCTCCCCTGTCCCAGAGAGGGAGGGGGGAGGGTGAGTGAACGGCTGTGTGGTGTTTAGCTGCCGGCCGGGTTAAACCACAAGACTCACTTCTTTAAAAGCTGCCATCAACTTACAAAGAATTCTATTTCAGATTTGCTGTGGCCTAAGCTATCATAACCTGGCCTCCCCAATTATAGTTTTGCACAGCTGTTATTTTATGCACAAAATGTGTAGAACTCCTTTGTCACCGTAACTAGATCAGAACTTTTAATAATTTTAATGAGATTGTTCTGATTTTTTAAATTTATTTTATTTTTGCTATATGCATACTTCCATTGCATTTATTGGTACAGAGAGATTTGCAGAATCTGAAACACTATTAAGACTTTTTCAATAAATGCATTTTATTGCAGTTTCAGGGCAAAATCAATGCACATTAAGAGTATCCTGCTGCTCTCTTGGAACAAGAAATACAGCAGAGGAAAGATATTCAAATGCATATCTGACAAAAATAGTACTTTCCCATTTTCCATATATAACCACTACCATTTTTTACAAAACAAACACTAAATGACCAAATAATAAGATTTTATTATTATTATTATTTTATTTTTGCTAACTAACATAACTTGGTAGCTATGTATGAAATAATAAAAAGCTTAACTCATGATGTGTAAAAAGATTCATTCTTATGTCTGCTATTATCACGCCACTTTAACCACACACAAAAGAAAACTTGTTCTCTAATATTTATATATATTTTTTTCTATGAATAAGTTAGAGAAATAGAGTAATAGATGAGCAGCTCCTATCAAAAGTTCCTGTATGGGTCTAGCTTTAGTCATGTTTCTGACATATGAAGACACATATCAGGGCTGATCCCAGGCAGAGATGCTTGTCAGTTTCTAACAGAATTCAAAGATCTATCCCTGTATATATGTGTGTGTGTGTATTATTCCCTATATATAGTGTGTGTGTGTCAAAAAGTAATCTACCCTCATATCTGACATACATGATAAATAGCAGATATGATGGAAATTCCATCCTGTATTATGATAAAATAATAGCTGTATGGCAACTATTGACATAGACAAGGCTATACGCCCAGATTTGAAACAGCCAGGTGTCCATTCCTGGCTATCTTTGACATAACCAAATATCAGAGGCAAACACTGATATCTGCAGAGTGCCATCCTCATTTCAGGATGAAATGAGGATGCAGCCAGAGCTTCAACCTCATCTCTGATAGAACCAGTGTTCCATAGCAACCATTTGACACAGCCAAATTTCTGTTCCCATCTTTGACATTACCAAGGGTTCATCAACATCTCTTACATTTCTGGCAGCTACTGCAATAGACAGAGTTCTGGCTTCTTCTTCAACACTATTCCATTGTCCTTCATAAAAAGACTGTCCATAATAGTGATAAGGCTAGGACTTGATATTTTTATTTGACATTGCCAAAATTCTATCCATACAATCAATATGGTAAAAGTTTTATTCTCATCCTTGGTATTACCAGAGCTACATGACAACATCTGATATACACAGACACACACATGTGTAGGAATACATCCTTGATCCTGAAACATCAAAAGTTTATCCTCATCTCCCATTTTTCTATGGTAAATGCAGATACAGCCAGAGAGCCATCCACTTCAATGGCATACCCTTTATGACAGCTCCATCTGTGAAGAGCAAGGCTTCATGGAAGAATCTCTTACTTACCAAGGGATCCAGTTTGGATCATATATTTTTGAAGAGTCATAGATAATATAGTTGTGCTGGCTTTAAAAAACTTTAGAGAATACACTTGTTTTTTCTTCACATTTTTTGGTTCAGAAACTGAAATATTCTGTCTTCATACATAAAGAATATATATATACATAAATAATATATATATATATCATATATTCAAGACCTTTTATTTAAAAACAACTTTATTTATTTATTTATTTATTTATTTAATGTCTCATTGCTTAGGAACCTAGAAGATGCACTTGGATTTCATTGTCAAGTATCTGTTGAAATCAAGTGTTAGTCTTACTTACTAAAATGAAAGTTTCAAATCTTGCAGCACCATATGACTTCGGCTGCTTTAGTCAACAGAATAAACATCACATGACCATTATGTAACAAGGATCTTATGAAGTTCCTGGTAGGACAAGAGATTATTTATTTATTTATTTATTTCCAAATGCAAAATGTGGAAATATTCATGTGGATATTGGATTCTGATAATTTGCATATCTCTGGGTTCGAGTTCATTCTAGTGTGCTTGATCCTCCATGATTGTGTGCGCTTGAGGCAGTTAATCAGACAGATGAAACTGCTTGATAATATGTGCTGCATGATAACTGTGCTTGAGTTGCTGAAAAAAGGGGAGGTACATAGTCATCATGGTGGAGGAGCTCAAGCCTTGTCTTTTATTACATTATTTAACTCTTTATAGGCAGTGAGAACTAACAGGTTTTCTTTAGTATGAGGAAAGTAACTTCTATCTATTCTGTGAACATTTTTCCTCATCTGGACAGTTCATAATAATGTTCAGTAGATCCTTTTATGCTTTTCCTGAAGTCTCCTGAAGGTTCTGTTGCAAAGTGACTGGGTTCTTACCTTGCAATTTGCAGCTGCTGGCAACTGGTTTGGCACTGAAAACTGGAAATGGGAATACCAGACATCCCTTCTGTGTGCTTGATACTTCACTGCTAACATTCAGACAGCATGTTATAAGTGTGAGAATAATGAATGACAGACAAGTTAATGCATTATTCATGCTTCTTTCCTTCATTCGGTATATTTTTCTTTCTGCCAAGTATTTTCTGAAAGGAATATATGCGTTATTTAGTATTTAACCATAGTGTCAACTTTTTACTGCAATAATATAGAAGATAAGCAAGAACAATCAATGTTCAACTAGAACATGGTAAAAATGGGATGTGAACATATGCCTGGTGAGGTAAAATGCAGAGTACCATATATAAGCAGAATACAGGATAAAGGATATAAGGGTAGAAGCAAAACAGATAGGAAGAAGACCAAGGTAAGAGCAAAACTGGAAAGAAAAAAAAAATAAAATGGTGGTAAAGGTAACAGAGTGATAAGGTAAGAGAAACATTAAAGGTAAAAGCAACAGGACTTGCTGATGGGGAAAAAATATATATATTATTCCACACAAACCTGAAACTAAAAGTCCTAACTCTTAATCTTAGATACTTAGTAAATAGTTTTGGAACCCACTGTTTAAGCAGCAGAATGTGTATTAAGACCCAGAAGCCAGAAAGTATTTCTTGGTCTCAGAGTTTAAACGTAATTAACTTTTTTATTTTTTTTTTTTTTCAAGTGGTAGAAGTCTATGCCATAGAGTTAGGGAAACTACACCTTTCCAGTGATCAAACTAGCAGCAATTCAGTCCTATCGGTCTTCCCCACACCCTTATTTGCATTCAAAATAACATGTTCAAAATATGTAATAATATTACATTCCCAAACTGAGAACTAAAAAAAGGAAAAATAAACAAACTAAATCATATCAGGTGTTTAGTGAAAAAAAACAGTGTCTAAGAAAGTGTCTACGTGTGAACTACATCTATAAGATCCTACTATGTCCAACAGAAATCTAGTCAATACAACTGTTGAAAGTCTAGAGATAGTCTAGACATCACACAGGGGTGACTGCTGTAGGGTAAACTGAACAGTTCTCCCTTGAATATTTTTACTACTTCTCCAGTAACAAAAAAACTTGTTGTGTCACATAAGTCCAGATCCAGGTCACATACAGATACATAAATATAGGTCAACTAGGTCCTATACCTCATAGTAGATTGCAAAATATTTTTGGAAGGATATCTTAATGCATCTTCTTTATATATCTTAATACATTGAACTTAATACAGATGTCCTAAGGGCATTTATCAGTGATGCGTACTGAGGAAGACTTCTTAGTAGGGCAGAAACTGTTTTATAACCTGGAACAAAGAATTAATTTTTAACACTAGGCATTTAATAGTGTTAATAGTGTTAATAGTGTTAATTTTTAACACTAGGATACCGGGCAACTCATTTTTATCCATGGTCCTTAGCTTCAATCTACTGTGATTAATTTAACATGCTAGGCCAGGTTTTCACCTCCAACTTAAATCTGCCAACCCAATCATATCAATGCTTCAGGTAAACCAATATTTTTAGAGTTGACTTCTTCAAACCTTAATCCTTGGTACTTATCAAGGTTGGAACTAAGGCAAAGTTTCTATGGCATCCCCACTGTTTATTATCACCACTCTAAATCCTGAATATGTTGATGCCAAACACACGAGCAGTAAACACTTGACACAGAATATTTCATTTTCAAATAACAATTTTCACATAGATGATGAAAAAGGATTTCAATAAAAAATAAATCTTTGATAGTAAAAACATATCTCAAGTTGGTCATTTTCTGTAGTTCCTAAAATCTGCTTTGCTTGCAAAAAATAACTAGAAATAACATAAAACAATAAAGTTTTATACTTAAGAATTCCTAAGGCAGTGATTAGGAGTGATAGGGCTAAAAATACTCTTGAGAAAAGTTTACTGTTTTATTTGCAAGCCAACTAAATTATCTTGAAATGTTTGTGTAAGGTCTAGTACTCAAATATATAGAATGATATATTAAATAAAGATATGCATAACTATGCTTTTTATTATTTGTCATTGTTTTGTTTTCTTTCATCAGTTCTGGATTCTTTCATGTTGATTTTGGGGATTTAGGGGGTCTTTTTGTTGTTGTTTTTAAAACCTGGAAGATCATTGTAGCTGTCCCAATAAAACGTTACCATGTGATAAGAGACATTAAATTTATATTTCAAAAAATATCTTTCAATTATACATGAGTTTTTTTGCTACAGCTCCTACCAAATATACCTTTATTAGCATGTACATAGGGTAGTGGTTAATTTCCAGAAAATTTTATTCAATAATATATCTGGAACATTAAATAAATATTTTTTCACTTCAGAGTGGAATGGTTTGCAATTTCATATGTGTAGGGGAACTATTCTCCAGAGTTCCATATTTACTTTGTTTGTTTAATTTTAATGTTATTGTTCTTTCCTTAAATTTTGATATATTTTTTTTTCCCTTATATGTACCTTCAGAAAATATTTTGAGATGTTTATAGTATGTTAGAATAGACATCCATACTTCAGTTAGTAAATCCCTTAGACTCAATGGAGAGATACTAGAATACAGTTTAGTTTACCCTAATATGGGGATAAAACATAGCCTAACACATTTATTCTGCACTGAGCAGAAAGAAAGCTTCATCTGACTTTGGTGGCAATTTCTCCACTCCAGAAAACAATATGGAATAAGAAACACTTTATCCTGTATTCACATATGCTTTCTTTTTATGATTCGTTGAATCTAACATAATGCAGATAAAGGAGGACTATATATTCTATATTCACATATTACTCATAGGATGATTGAGAAGGTGCAATTAAAAGTTTCTTTTGCAGCAGCAGGAAGGTGCAATGACAATAGGGTGTAAAAACTATTAATTAAATTGCTACTTATAATGAAACCTATTAATGAAATTGCTAATATTGCAATTAGCTAAGTTCTGAGTGAATATTTCAACTAGCTTGACATTAGCTCAGCATTGGCTATTGTGCTCAGTGTCACAAATTTCCTACTTGCAGATTTGTAACATGAGCTGGTGAAATCTTTACCAAACAGCCTAAAGTTTTTGGCTTATATGCATGAAAAGTAGGTCTGAATTTTAAGGAATGTTTCAGCAGTTGGTTTCAGAGGAGAGGTTTTTAGTTTCTTTCTGAACATGTGGCTCCCTGTAGAGTTAATAAAAAGAAATAGGGAAATTGATGTTATGATTCAGTTTCCTTCAAGATTTCCACTTCAGGATGAGATAAATTATACTTTAGAAGTGTCTCCTGTGACTGTAAAAGAAGCCTGTAATGATTAGATCAAAATATCTAAATTATCTTATTTTTCTCATTTAAGATTGGTTTATCCCAATCTTAACTTTTGTCTTTACTGAAAGCTAAGACTGTCTATCATCATCTGTCATGTCTAATTTCCTTTTGTTAACACACTTGTTCTATCCTATTCATCCAAAGGAAATGGTGAAAAGGAAAAAGGAAACCATCAGCCTGCACCCATTACATTAAACGGTAATCCTACATTTAAAGTTACAGAATCACAGAATTTTCTAGGTTGGAAGAGACCTCAAGGTCATCGAGTCCAACCTCCAACCTAATGCTAACAGCCCTCCACTAAACCATATCCCTAAGCTCTACATCTAAGCGTCTTTTGAAGACTTCCAGGGATGGTGACTCCACCACTTCCCTGGGCAGCCTGTTCCAATGCCTCACAACCCTTTCTGTAAAGAAGTTCTTCCTAACATCTAACCTAAAACTCCCCTGGCTAAGTTCTTAACCTCCTTACATTGGTGAATGTAGTATTTTACACATACTTGTTACATGTTATGAGTATAGTTGGAAATTCAATAATGGATAGCCAGAGTATGAATACTATGGACAGACAGGTCACTTACCAGTGTATTCTAGCTGTTCACCATTCTGGGTAGAAAAGACTTGCAACATCTGCAGGAATTACTCTCTTCTTAAAGATTTTGAAATTGTCTAATCCAAAGATAAATTTTTTACATTGTTTTGACATTACTTTTAAATTAATTTATATATATATATATATATTTATAACTAACAGTAGGGTTAGTTTTACAATGATTAATCTATCCACTTCAATTATTAGTTTTCTCAACTGAAGTTTCCTTTTTTTACCTACATAAGAATATACCTTATAAAGTCACCAACAGTCTATTTTTCATTAGAAGTTGCTAAATAAAAATACAATTTATTTTTTTTTTAGTAGTAAAGCTACTCATATGTTTCCTTTGCTCATGTCATTAAATAATAATAATAATAATAATAATAATAATAATAATAATTTATTAATAATTATTATTTAATAATAATAATAATAATAATAATAATAATAATAATAATAATAAATGGTGGTTTGCTTGTTCTGTCTCAGGGGTGCATCTAAAAATATGTGAGGTGAAACAAGAATAATTGTTGTTTGTTTTTTTTTTTTTGCCACCACAATAGTTGCATACAGAGTTCAGCATGCTATACTAACATTTTTTATAGCTGCAAAGCTTCAGTAGAGTTTTAAAATGTCAGCTGGTAACTCTTAAAAAAAAAAAAAAAAAAAAAAAAAGAATTAACATTTTGTATATTTAAGGGGTAATAAATCACTCACTGAAGACTCATGACTTATACATATTCCTTCATTTTCTTAGTTTTCAGGCACATATGAGAATTCATATTCTCATCTTGATGTCTGGAGGACTTCAAGACACCTCCCTTGATCACAAAGCCTTTCCTTTTCTTAGCTTGTTTCTTGGATACACTAATAGGAAGTGGACAGAATCTTTTACCAAAGCTTAATAAAAATGTATAACAGCTTCTAAGCATTGCAAATATCAGCAATGAGGAAAACAGCAGAGAATTTAGAAGAACTGAAGTAAGGACAATGACAGATGTACAAATAAATAAAATAGAGTATCCTCAATTTACTTTTTGGTGTTCAGCATTTTTTCAAGTGAAATTTCTGTTATGTTTCAATGAATTTTAAAAATCTTTCAAGAAAGTAGGAGGTGCAGAGGAAGATTGGGTAGAGCATATGCTAGGGATTAGGTCAGTTAGAGCTGCTTATCCACATTTCCACATATCCACATTTCTAAGTCAGTTTCTGGCTTCCCTACAGAAGCTTTTACAGAACTTTTCTTGATTTCTTTTTGCTTTTCAGTTTGCGAAAGACAAAAATTAGCATTATATTCTGGTCAACTTGAATGTCATAATATATTGTTTAATATTTAATGCTAAAAGAATCTTTTCATCTCTTGGGAAGGAAAAGGAAAATAAAATTTAATAAACTTCTAAATGCACGGTAAGTATGAAGAATTATATATACTCTGAAGACTGAAATTGTCCACTGGCTGACATATAAGCAGATAAAGCATGTAGACTCTTACATCTCCCTCCATATTGTAAAATTCAGTTCCCCATTTTATTTTTTCTTTCTTATCTGTGTGGGTGTTCATATACATTAGAGTAGGCAATTTGTCTCATAAAAATACAGTTTTCAGATTGAAATGATGCAGTACTTTTATGGACCTCTTTTCTTATGCCTCCTCCACTCCACTCCCCTCCCCCTCCCCTCCCCCTCCTTCTTTTTCTTTGAGTCTTAATCCTATACAAATTTTTCACCTAGATTACTTCTTTACAAATAATTTCATTGTTCTGTATGTTTCTATGATAAAGTAGCCAAGCATGTATTTACAGTATGCATGTAAAGCTCCCCTTTAACCAATGTAGATTTAAGCAGTTTGTGTTTTCCACTGCTCACAATGTTAAAATAATAATAATAATAATAATAATAATAATAATAATAATAGTAATAATATGGTAGGTTCTTCTTCCACTCACACTCCAGTGCACTCACACTTCAGTGATTTTGCATCAGTTTCTGTTGTTTTCAAGAAGCTTATGAAAGTCAAAACTGGCCCCAAAGAGTCCCTACATAATTGCATGTAAACAGCTTTTAAATCCTAGTAAAATTTATGATTTGTTTGGTCTATTAAAAATATATATTCAAGGATTTGAACAGAAAATTTAACAGCAAGCTAACTAAAGGTTATTTATTTATTTATTTATTTATTTTGGCGTTTACTTTTAAAATATGAAGTGTCTCATTTTAAGACCCATTCAGTTTTTCACACTTTGAAGTTATCTAGCACACCTGCTTATTAGTGTGACACATGCAGTTGGTTTGTCCTTGACCCATTTGCTTTCTCTGTGCAAGATTTCAAGCTACGTTCCTTCTTTCCTGGATGGGTGCTAACAACACTAGGCATTTTGCTACTGTTAGGTGATCTCATTCCCTTATGTTAAAGCTGTTCCACTTTCATAACATACTAAACATTCACTGGGCTATAAATGGACAATGAACAATTCCCCCAGAAAATTCTGAGAATTCATCTAACCCACATTATTGAGTAAGCTGCAGCTAAGGGCTCTTTTAAAATAAAAATAAAAAATAAAAAATAAAAAAAAATAAAAAATAAAAAATAAAAAATAAAAAATAAAAATAAAAATAAAAAAAAAGGAAAGTAGGGTGTTGTTTTTTTAATTCATTCACACTCTAGTTAGGAGTCTTCTTTCTTAATAGGAAAAAATCAGATCCATCCAGCACAGAACAAAGCAGAAAAAACTGTTAAGCGCAGAATAAAGATCAATTCTCCTTACTGTAAATATAAGAAACATTAGATAACATTTTACACATATAGTTAATTTTTTGTAACTCACAACTTTAGGTACCTAATTTTCCTGAAGCAGATTCAGTATCATCTTCTAATGTCATGAATTTTAGTAGACATGTAGACAATAGATGTCAAAACTCCTTTTTGAGTATCCAGCCATTTCTATACTTACAGACATTTTACAAGTCTAATTTTCCTTTTTCTAAACAACTTTTGTCTCTCATTTATTAAAAGTGGAAGTCATAGTCACAATCCAACACTGACATAACTCTAAACTGCATTTTTGGCTGTGGGAACAAATGGTTTTATATTTATGATATTGTGTATGACACATTTCTGCTCTTTGAAAAACAATAAGATTTATTAGATCATTTTTTCTCTGCTGACATTGCTTTATATGTGTTTAAAATACAGATAACAAAAACTGTGAATACCAGTACATAGCAAAATTTGATAAATAAAACAAAAGCTCCACCAAGAGTATGATTGCAGTAGTATAAAAATTCAAATGGGTCCCATAACATCAGATTGATAAAAGTTCATTAATGGTTTGTCATACTATACTAAGTCATAGACCAACTGACAAGAATATAGGTAAGAGAAACAGATGTGAAGTGCAACAAACACTGAAGTTCAGTGTGATAGCACTTTTTGAAACAAATGAGATAGCAAATAACATATAGAATAACGAATATAAACCAGCACCAAACAACAATTCAGAACAAAGGTACAAACACAGAATGATCTGAAAAGCTTCCTATTATGTTGACCAGATATATACATCAAATACAGTTATGCAGCACCAAAACACCATAGATGGTAAATTGCTTACAGAATGAGATCCACAGATAAGGTGGTCAGTGGTTTGTCACACTGGAAGAAATAGCCTCTGTGATGAA
>NC_140296.1:40919485-41124485 GCF_964211825.1 Aythya ferina
AGCCTACTCTCCATCATCTTTGAAAGGTCATGGAGAACAGGAGAGGTACCTGAGGACTGGAAGAAAGCTCAGGTCACTCCAGTCTTCAAAAAAGTCAAGTCCAGTCAGTCAGGAGTAATCAGCATGGGTTCACCAAGGGGAAATTGCACTTGACCAACCTGATAGATTTCTGTTGTGGAATGACTAGCTGGGTGGATGAGGGGAGAGCAGTAGATGTCATCTACCTTGACTTCAGCAAGGCTTTCAACACTGTCTCCCATAACATCCTCATAGGCAAGCTCAGGAAGTGTGGGATAGATGAGTGGTCAGTAAGGTGGACTGAGAACAGGCTGGATGGCAGAGTTCAGAGGGTTGTGATCAGTCTAGTTGGAGGCCTGCAGCTAGCAATTTCCTCCAGGGGTCTGTACTGTGATATGTACAGTGATGTTATTCATCAATTTATTCATCAACAACCTGGGTGATGAAATAGAGTGCTCCCTCAGCAAGTTTGCAAGTGACATAAGGGAGGAGTGACTGATACACCAGAAGGCTGTGCTGCCATTCAGAGGGACCTGGACAGGCTGGAGCATTGTGTGGCAAGGAGCCTCGTGAAGTTCAACAAAGGCAAATGTAGGGTCTTGCACCTGGTGCAGAACAACCCCATATACCAGTACAGGTTGGGAGCTGACCTGCTGGAAAGCAGCCCTGAAGAGAAGGACCTAGGAGTCCTGGTAGACAGCAGGCTGACCATGAGGCAGCAATGTGCCCTGTGGCCAAGAAGGCCAATGGTATCATGGACTGCATTTAGAATAGTGTTGCCGGCAGGTCAAGGGAGGTGGTTCTCCCCCTCAACTCAGTCCTGGTGAGGCCTCACCTGGAATGTTGTGTGAAGTTCTGGGCTCCCCAGTACAAGAGGTACATAGAGCTCCTGGAACAAATTCAGCAGAGGGCTATGAAGATGAATAAGTGACTGGAGCAGCTCTAATACAAGGAGTGGCTGAAAGAGCTGGGCCTGTTTAGCTTGGAGAAAAGACTGAGAGGGGATCTTATCAATGTGTACAAATATCTGAAGAGAGGGTGTCAAGAGGATGGGGCTGGACTCTTCAGTGGTGCCCAGCGACAGGATAAGAGGTAATGGGCACAAACTGAAACATGGGAAGTTCCAGCTGAATATAAGGAAACATTTCTTTACTGAGGGTGACAGAGCACTGGAACAGGTCACCCAGAGAGTCTGTGAAGTGTCTTTCTTTGGAAATGTTCAAAACCCATCTGGATGCCATCCTGTGTAACTTGTGCTGGGTGAACCTGCTTGGCAGGGAGGTTGGCCTAGATGATTTTCAGAGGTCCTATCCAACCTCAACTGTTCTGTGATTCTGTGATTCTAAGAGAGAAGAGACCTTGTGGAGGAAGCAGTGTCAGTCACACATGGCTTGACATTTGCTGAAAGCACCCTGCAGAATCCCAAGCCCTGCCCAGGCTGGACAAAGCAGCTTTCCTGGGTTGTCATGAGCAACTGCGTTTCTGGCAGTGGGGTTGTACTGTGGGCTGCAATATGCAGGATGACAGTGCAGGGACCATGCCTTAGATGTATGAGCATGAGCCCATCAAGTGCTTTCTCAGCAGTGTGTGGATCACCAGGGGTTTGGGAGCAGAAGGTGTACACTCAGAGCCAGAGCAACTGCATCTCCTACAAGTAGGTTGTACATGGAGGGGAACTCCCCATGCTCCCAGGGGAGCAGCGGGCTGGTGACAGGTAATTCTTCAGGTTGGGCATGAAGAATATATGTGTGTGGGGAGGCATTATAAGTTTGGAGAATAGTTATAGAAGGGTATTAAAAAGGATTTTGTGTGAGTGTTGACATTTTTAAGTGTCTGTTATTGCAGTTTATCTGTTGTATTGGTGACATTGATCCTACAAACAAACAAACAAACCAAAATGGATTTAGTTTATGTAAATTGAGTATTTTTCTGCCTGCATCAAGCACACTTAGACCAGGCCCTTTTGAAATATTGCTCATTCAGCAGTTTAGAATCACTGATGTAAAATCTTAGACTGCAACGGCTTTACAAGTTAAATATGCATATTTATTTTTTTGTCATGAATAGAATAGACAAAAAAGACAAAAAAAAAATCAGAATCTATAGGATTACAATCAGGTTGTACAAAATACAATGGATTCATCATCATCAAATATAAGTGCAGACTGCAGCAGTGAAAATATTAACTGATTTTAAACAATGGAGACAGCAGGGGTCCACTAAATTCCAGGAAGCATTTAACCCTTTGTGTAGGAAGTATGTAATTTAAATATTTTTCCTTTTGAGAACAACCATGTAGAAACCGAACTAAGCTGGTTCCAACTAAGCATAGATATGATTGTCAGCTTACTGAGACTATAACTTTCAGATCTCTTTCTTTAACTCAATTCTTTCAATTTTTCATAACTTATGTAACTTATGTTTTCATAACTTATTCATAACTTCTGTATTCATTACCTGAGAACATTATGTTTGTTATTCTCAGAGGACTTTACCTTTGAGCTGCCCATGACACTGACCTTATCAATAATGCTTCAGTTTGCAATGATGTTTTCAGGGCTTTCTTTCTGTCCATCACAGCTTCCATGCACTATCTAGAAACATCTGCAAAACAAATGCATTATCTGTCTTTGGAGAACCGAAGTATTCAATCCAATTCAAACTGAAACCCACCTACTTAGAATGGTGGAAAGTATGTTGCCAAAAGGAAGACAAATACAAAAGTGCTTCCATTTCTAAATATTTTTCACTACATTTTTCATGGGGCCTTTTTTTTCATTGTATTTTCTTTTATTTTTTTTCCAGCAGCAGAAGAAAAATTGGGCTTAAATTTTGAATTTTAAAGTCTTTTAGATATATTCTAGATATATTGCTAAAATAACAAACACACACACAAACACACAAAAGACTGGACTGATCTATTTTCTTTCGAGGTTAAATTTTCTTACCTCAGCATTCTGTTCCTTACTGAGAATAGTACATTGTAATTGTGTTTATTTATTTTATTATTTTTTTTTTACAGTGAAGTACATAGGGTACATACAAAAGTACCCCCTGACTTTTTTGTTTGTTTGTTTTTAACTCTATTAATACTACCTCTAATTACCTTTGGATTGCTTTGGAAATTTAGTACCTAAACTTATGTCATTAAAAAATAAACTGTGAAATAGCTGGCATCTGAACTGCAGCCAACTAGTTGTATTTTATGGTGTAACAAGATATGTATCCAAAATCCTCAAATTGTTCCAGGGTTGAAATGTCTCTTCTCAAAGAACAAAGGAAATATATCTGAATGAAACTGAAATGCAATATTTTTTATTTGCTGAGCAAGCCTGATCTGATGACCCCTGTCATTCCAAAACAGCAATTACTGTTTTCAGTAACACTGGTTAGAAACAAGGAAGCATGCAATCTAAAAAGCAAAAATATTTTCTGTGTCGGAGTCTTGATATCAAGTACCTGATGTTAGTAAGAAAATAAGTGTATTTACAGAGTATTGACAGGACTTGTCTAATTAAGAGATTAGATTCATCAGCACAGTTTTGGAGTATCTGATTTTAGTAAAGATTTTTTTTTATTTAAATTTTCTGACATACAATTTAATATTATATTAATTCCTAATAATGTTCTTTGGTTTAAATCTATTATGTTTTAAGGCATCAAAATATCTTTTACAATAACTAATAAAAATTTGCATGTATATATTTGATGTTGAACCATATATACTTCATCTTGATCTGCTGTTTTACCTGATAACTATAACTACATAAAAAATAAAATAAAATAAAATAAAATAAAATAAAATAAAATAAAATAAAATAAAATAAAATAAAATAAAATAAAATAAAATAAAATAAAATAAATCTAGGTGCCACCAGTACTGTCAGCTCTTCTGTGCTATATAGAAGTAATATTGGAATGCCAAGGTACTCTCAAACACATTTTACCACAGGTGGGTTTTCTCTGCTAAAATATTCTATTTTCTTCATTTGAGATACTTGAAATATAGTGAATACTGAATAGAATGAGATGAGAACACTGAATTAAAAAGAACTGAGTGCATTCTGTATGTGACATCTCTACAGAAATGGTAATAGCTAGTTATTTGTTTGAGAGAATTAATCATGCTTGACAGGAACAACTGTTAGTAATACACTTAGTTTCCAAATTCATCTAGTAAATGAGACTAATATTACCTTCCTCAGGAACAAAAGCAAAATATTTAATATGTTTGGCTTAGGATTCATCACTAGTGAGCCCAGACTAAAATAACTTCCACACTTGAAAACCCAAAGAATAATTGTAGAAAATCTTGACATAGTATCCTATTAAAGCACAGAATATATAAAAGCCACAATAGCATTTGAACACACTGTTTTCACAGCGAAATTGGTTTTCCAGATTGTATTTCTACATAATGTACTTCTATATCTGATTAGTATAAATGAAAAATGAATGCCCAATGAAAATGGTACTATTTTTATTTACTGCATTGTGTATTAATCCCATGAAAGCGCTTTGTCATAAGATTTAATTTGTAGTGCCACTGTTGGAGCTGTAAGGGTCTGTATGTGTTGCTGGAAATACATTACTAATTCCAATATTTTTGTCTTCAATTTATAGCTCTTTTGCCCTATTAAAATACTTTCCAGATATTGACATGCTACCTAACTGCTCTGCTTGTCTCTGTGGATTGCAGTAGCTGCTGATGTTGAAATTAGCTTATGACTCCATTGTGATTTAACCCATTCATGCAGTGCCTACCCCCAGTAGGACTGGGGAAGAGAACTAGGAAAAAAAAAAAAAAAAAAAAGTGGGCTGAGATAAAGACAGTTTAACAGTACAGAAAAGGAAGGGCAATAATAATGATATAATAATAGTAATAATAATAATAATGTGTACAAAGCAAGTGATGCACAATGCCATTGCTCACCACCTGCTGACCTGCTCACCACCCGCTCATCACTCAGCCCATGCCTAAGCAGCAGTCCCCCCACCCTCCACCGTGGCCAGCCACCCCTTCTAAATTGTTCAGCAAGATAACAAAAGGAATGGAATATCCCTCTGGCCAGTTGTGATCAGCTGCCCTGCTTCTGTCTCCTTCCAGCACCTGATGCACCACCAGCCTCCTCACTGGCAGGGCAATGTAAGAAGCTGAAAAGTCCGTGTCTCTGTGCAATCACTGCAATTAAAACATCAGTGTGTTATCAGCATTATTCTCAACCTAAATCCAGAACACAGCACTATGCCAGCTACTATGAGGAAAATTAACTCTGTCCTAGCCAAAACCAGGACAGACTCATTGTCCTAGTTATGCAGACTGCAATGCTTGTGTAAATCCTTATGGTCTGACTGAATGCAACAGACTGCATGATCAGAGGAAAGTGTTCTTCCTGTTGTGCTATCACACATATGCACACACACAAATACACACTTCCCACAGACACAATCAACTGCCAGTTGATTAGCAAAGAGCAGTGCCTTTACAGACATCTACACAAAAAAAAAAAAAAAAAAAAAAAAAAAAAAAAAAAACACTAATGTAAACTTGAACAGATATGACCTGACACTGCTCTTACTTGCTCTCTGGTCAAAGCCTACTAGTCACCTACATGCATGAACATGGGTCCTGCCAGTGGCTGGCTTGTACCTCTAGCCCCTCCAGTATCCACACCTCAGACCCCTCAGACCCCTATATACTACTCTGCTCTCTCTAACAGTTCAGACACCTCAGCCTTGGGAGAATTAGCCCTCTCTTATGTCTGTGCCACCAAACATGTGGCATCAGTTCATACTTCTGGTGAAGCAAAGAGACAGTTCATTTACCAACATTAGAGACAGACCATGTTCAAATACATGAAGAAGCATTTAATCTCAGAAATGTTCTTCAAATGATTCCCATTTCTACTAATTCTTATCCATCCTATAAATCCTATTACCATCTTATAGTCATCCTGTAAATCAGACAGGCCCATAAATGTAGCCAGACCCACCAGCTATTGAAGGTATCTCACTATAGATACAGGTATCTCACCAGAACTCCATTTTGCTGCCATATCTACTATTCAGACTTGGTTATCATATATTCTTCTGTCAGCATTGCTCCTGCCAGTGAACTCTGGGCATATACTCTGAGCTGGGCAGCCACAGTCTGACTTGCATACAAGGTTATTAGAGGGTCTAGGTCTGTAGGAGTCCTTGTCTTTGTAATATGCTTTTTGTTGTGTTTCACTCTTTCAAAGTCTTCTGTCACAGGGCAAGCTTCAATTCAACAGCTACATCTAAAAATGTTATCTTCACCTGCCATATCCCCTTTCCATTCCATGTGCTGCTTGTTATAACCCATTGTCTCACTGGCAAAATGGACAGTAGAAGAGGTTAAATACCAATTGTGCACTTGAGCATCTTCTCTGTCTGCCTGCACTGCAAAAAAAAGTATGGAAAATCATAACAAGGTTGACTCCACAGATGGTTCATGTCTATTTATTACATATTTCAAATCACACGTTTGTTATTTTGTGACTTACTTTTGAGTAGATTTGTAAAATAAGATTTTTTTTTTGATGTTCCTTTTTTTCTGTATCTCTTCTTTATTTCAATCAATATAGTAGATAACTTCTAACGGTTAGCTGGTACTAACTCCTCCCAAGAATCAATGAGAGCAATTCTGAAGACACATTGTTAATAACAAATTGTTTTGCCCCCTGCCCAGTAGCATCTGAAGCATATTAAAGCCAGCTAAATAATAATAATAATAATAAAAAAGGAGTAGCTAAGTCTTACTTGTACCACAAGGGTACAAGTATTTTTGATTGTGCTGTATCTTCAAACTACTGTATTATAAAATGTTATTTCATGACGTTTGAATGGACTTGATGCTTTCCACAGTTCATTCTTCACATCAGAAATAGTAGAGATCATATTACTTTAGCTATAGTTTTCCCATAGGCAAAAAAAAATACAACCAAAGATTTTATTTTATTATTTTTTTTCTAGCTTTTATAGTTCCTTTCTGTGCCAAATAAGGAGTAAATATGAACTGAACATATGGTTTGCCTGAGGCAAGCTTATGAACACATCTCCACTCTTTTTGCAGCTTATATTGTCTGCTGTTTGGATTTGATAACTTTTTCAAATAAGCCTCTGTTGTTTTCTCTTGTGTAACTGTCAGCTTCTGTAGTGATTCCCACTGAATTGATTCTTTTCAGCTAGATGATATGACACAATTGTACACAACATTCTTGGGAGAAATAATGAGAGTGAGCTTCAAAGAAAATTAGTCATTTCCAACATAGAAATAATTATCTTTTTAATCAGAAATTTAGACTCAAATAATTCTACTTAAATAGCAGCAAAAAGATCTTAATCTTCAGTATTAATTATCATTATCAATTGTATAGTGTCTTCATACAGTTTAAAGTCAGTCTCTTGTACAGAACAGGAGAAAAGAATGACAGTTTACTTTTATCAGTATAGAGTTTAACTTTGTTTGCGCCAAACTTTATGCTAAATATTTAAAATGGATAGTAAATCCTCTCCTTTTTATGAATTGCAAGATATCTTTTCGATGGCTTACCCTGGTTATATTTTCAGCTTGATTTCCAATGCAAATAGAGCTAGGAATGAAGTTTTAATTAACTGATGATCCTGAAGACCTGTAACATTGAACAAAAAGGGTTTTTTGGTTTTGTTTTGGAGGGATTTTTTTTTTGCAAGGTGGTGATTTGTGAGAGGACATTCGATTTTCTAAAAGAACAAAGAAAGGGAAAATGATTTGAAGAAAAAAGGAGTCCCTGAAGGCATGTCTTATCTGGGGCTTTTCTTCACATAACGAAATTGACACATCAGTATATATATAAAAATATGTAGCTACTTAGATTATAATCTCTGTGATTAGAGAATCATGCATCATTACAGAAATATTTGATATATTATATGAACAAATATATTAAAATAAATACATCAGTTCACAATGTATTAGAAACTGGAAACAATGTTTTGTCTTATTTGTCTGCATCTTAAAAGCAACACAAATCCATTTGTGGTTATGCAGCTGTTTGAAATTCTTTAATGTTACATCACAAAAATATGTTTTATCCCCCCCCCCCCTAAATATTTCCTATTGTTTCTCAGAAGTTATTTCTGTGTAGCTTTTCCATTCTATGCTGAGTAGTATTTCATGATTAATTGTCTGTGTGAATTAATTTCTAATTTCTTCTTATATATTGTCCTACATTGTAAATTTCTATGGCTTTCCCAATATATTAATAATAACAACTAGTAATGGCATTTTATGATATCTTTTGCCTAAATTATATCTCCCTTTTTTAGTCTAAATGCTTTTTTTATTAAATGTACAAAAAAGCCCTGTGAAGCTGACATTCCAGTTGCTTTCAGAAATGCAAAAACATTCATATATAAGTGTGCATTCAGCTAAACAGAGCATGGTGAGATATAATAGGGGTCTGATTTTTTTAAGACACCAAAGTAAATATGAATAGAAAAAATAAGTGGAAATTCAAACCTTATATACACTATTTAAGCCTACCTTAGACTTTTCTTAGACAAGTGGTAGACTTATCTTTATTAATAATCTTTCATATGCCTTTTGTAAGTAGCTGATAAAGTCCTGATAGTCCACAAGTTTGCAAGTCACAGCACAGAGTTATAAAATAAAATAGCATAATTTTTTATACCACACTTTAATAGCAAGTCTCTTGTGTCCTCAGATTTCCTTTCTGCATCTACCACCAGCTTTCATTGAAATACTGTTTCCACATAAACAATTAAGGAAAAGAACTGGGGCTATAAAATTTGCTGACCATTTGTAGAAAAATTAGGGCCATATACTTTGTTAACTATTTGTATATGATTGATATATGTGTGTTTGTATATTTATATCTAAAAAAGAAATATGTATACTTTGTGATCTGTATCCTCTGCATTCAGTAATAATAAAATTTCTTACTACTATTACTTGGAAAAAGAAAGAAATCCAGTTTTAAATGAAGATAAGATCCTGTTCCTATGAGCCACATAGACATGTTTTAGAAATGGCAAAAATAGATTTGTGGATTTAAACGCTAGGTTTCCAAAGCTAGGAAGATTTCATATAAAGAAAGTATCAGTCTTTTTCTTCACAGTTATTTTATAAAATCTGAAGGATTTGAGGAAAAAAATACTTATTTTCATGTGATAGCCTACTTATGTTCATTTCTGATTTACTGGAGATGCAAAGATTAGCCAATAATTATTGTGAGATACAAACATGGTATATGCTTCAGGAAAAACAAACAAAAGTTCAAAAAAAAAATAATAAATCACATCCCAATCCCAAGCTAAAGAAATAACTGGTGAAGAAGAAGAAAATTCAGTCTAATATCAAAGCAAGTAATAAGACACATTTTCCAAATTGTTTAGAAATGGTTACAAAACACCAGAAGTAACATAATGAAGTAGGTTTGCTTCAGATTGTATACAAGGTTTTAGAAAAGCATTCAGTCAACATGAAGTGACTTTGTAGAGTCAAGTGCTAAATATACACAAAATGCCAAAATGAATGTGAACTGTGAAAGCCTTTGAAACTTTAATTCACTGTTTTAGTATTCTTCTGCGTTTGCATTAAAACTATATCTTTGCTTATCTTTAGAAATTGTTCTAAAACTAAACTCCAATTGTTTGCTTTTTTAACTTTTTTTTTTTTCCCCTGTGGCCTTCATTGTCATATGGTTAGAATCTAATAATACATGTATATCTTAGTACTCATGCATGCCCTCAAAACACCCTTGTTCTCATTTTACAAAGTGGAAAATAAAGTGCAGAAAGGTTCTATGCCTCTCACTTTGGATACAAAACTTGAGACAAACATGATATTATTTTTCTCTGAACATCTGTAATAATTTAGTAGCAAACATAATAGTAGTGTAGATTTCATTCACTTCTGTTACAGCAGTGAGTGATTAGTGAGTGATCAGAAGGACGTGGACAGGCTTCAGAGGTGGGCCTGTGCAAGCCTAGTGAAGTTCAACAAGACCAAGTGCAAGGTTCTGCATCTGGGTCAGGGCAATCCCAATCTTTCTTTCTGCCCATTTCCCAGCAATGAAAATCAGGGCAAATAATAACCACACAGATCTCCTTCACTGTGTGAGCTGGAAGTGAGTTTTTGGACTCCAGGTGCTAGGAAGGGCTTCACAGTCTTAGAGGTTCACAGTACTGATGTCTTCAGATTATCTTAAGAAAATATCTAACTTCTTTTCCATTCAGTTCCCCCCTTGGTAGTATGGATAAAACATAGGTATATTATTTTCAAATTCATTTATTTTTTACTTCAAAAAAAGGCTTACCGACCTGCTGGCTTTCCCATTTTCTTCAGTCTCATGGACTGAAAAAAGAAGATCTTTAAATATGAGTATTCTAAAGTATATTGTATGATGTGGCATTTTTTTTCAATGTTTTAAGTTTAAGTTTTAAGATTTTGAACTTGCTAGAAATTTTCTTGGATCTTAAACTGCAGCAATACTCCAGAAAAATAATGTGTTTATAGGTTTACTAGATAACTGAGTGTATTGACTATGCTTATAATTACATGATAACATAATTAGCTCCTAAGAATTGAAGTGGTAATTATGCATATATATCTACTATTTACTTGGATTTTGAAATTACTTATTTTCAATAAAATTATTTATTTTCAATATAGCATCAATCTATATACAAATATTAAGAAAATAAATAATGATAGGGAGAACCACTGCTATAATATTTGCACTTAAAAAAAAAAAAAAAAAGACTGATTTCTAGTTGCATTTGTCATGGCAGAATTATAATTTCCCTTTTAAATAGGCATTTTCTGCCTTCTGGGACTTCAGGTTTTGTGAAGGTCTATTTTATGTTAGAGAAACTTTGAAGCTGTACAGCTGAAATGATTTTTTTTTTCTTTTACTTTGTGACTCTTAAAGTAACTCCTTGAAACAGACCTGAGGCATAGGCGGGGGTGTATTCCTCTGTGATCTCAGATTTCTTTTCCAGCTACCCTGAGTGAATGCTTTGATGCACTATCTGTTGAGAAATTCTAATACTAATAGATCCACAGTCTGGAATGCTGATTTTTTTTATTTATTTTTTTAAATTTTATAGGAGCTTGAATAACTTTAATGAAAGAAGAGTGATAATTTCAGAAATGTAATTAATTTAGAAAAATTTAACCAAATTAACCTTGTTAAAATTTTAAAGATTCTTTAAAAGATTTTGTAGTAATTATGGTAATCTAGCAATAACAGGGTCTCATCCCTGAGATCTACTTGTATAGTAAATATAGAAATCTCATCTCTTAGCAGTGGTGTCCTGTCCCTGCCATCCCTGCCCCACCCAGCCACCCCTTATTAATTGCACTATATGGTATAGAATATTTCTTAGGCCAGTTGGGGTCAGCTGTCCTGGTTCTGTCCCCTCCCAGCTCCTCAGGCACCCTCAACCTTCTTGCTGCCAGGGCAGTGTGAGAAGCTGAAAAGTCCTTGGCTCTGTGCAAGCACTGCTCTGCAACCATCAGTGTGTTACCAGCATTTTACTCATCCTAAATCCAAAACACATCACCATACCATCTACTCTAAAACCAGGACAGCCAGTCATCTAAATATACCATGTCATAGATTTCTGTGATTCATATTTGTATAGCAGGAAAAAAGTTAAAGTTTCAGATTATAGTCAGAAGATGTCACTGAGGGTCAAATGTAAGAAAGTTGGACCTGCTGTAAGGTCAGCTGAGATGACCAAATTCTGTTGGGTAGTGGAATAGTCTGGATAAACTTTCATGAACTTACAGTATATTTCAATTTTGATTAGAGATAAATATCTATTCAGACCACTCTGTTTATCATTTTACTGCTAAAGAAAAAAGGCATCCAAAAGAAACATTCACGACAAAGTATTGTCAGACATAGTAGTAAAATCCTCTGCAGGAGTATTAATCCATCGAAGAAGTCATATGTTCTTGTCAAAGTACAATTATAATGTTTAATCCTTCTTTTGTCTCCTCAGTGAATGTCACTGTTGGGGAAATATATGTCCAGTAATGTCAAAGTCACCACAGTAGTCTACACAGGGAACATTTATCTTTTCTTTTCAGATCTTCAGTGAACTGCAGCAGCATAAAATCCACATTTATATGTAGGGCTATGCCCAAGATGATCAGGAAGTCACAGGGACTATATTCAATTTTTACCCCTTATTAAAGGAAAATGAGCTCCTTTACAGAGAGAAGGTCTGAAGGACAAAGGTATTAGAATGAAGAAAATGTATATGGAAGCAAATGAAGGGATATGAGGACAGAGGTGCAGGGAGTCCTACTGTAGTTGCACTGGTTTCAATACTTCTGACTTTGAAAATATGATCTATTCATGATCTGTTCCCTTATGGAGTGCAATTCTTTCTAAGCACTTACTAAATGTAATACATATAGAAGTGAGAAGGAAATATGTAAAATAAACATTGTCATAAACAAAGATCAAATATCCATGTTGAGAAACTAGTATTTGCTTAACTTGTTTTCAGTATAACTTTTGCATGACATGTAGACCCTCTTCAGTGTAATTATCTGATGGGAGTAGATATAGAGATAACCTTGCTGGAATGAGAAAAGTTCTGACATGAACTTTTCTAAACAGAGAGAGAAGAATGCGTCTGCCAGTCTGGAAAAGCAGTTTGGAAACCAGGCCTGATAACTTGGCCTTCAGCCTAGGAACTTAGCCTAGGAACCTACATGTAGGATCCTTGAAGTGTGGCTGAATAATTCATATCAGATGCATCCTGAAAATACCACTGATAAAAATAAAACAAGAAATTGAGGAAAGACTTATCACCTGAGAAAGTAGGAATCAATGTAAGAAATAAAATTCCAGTTTGAAGAAAATAAAGGAAAACAATAAATGTCTACTTGTTGGTGGCAAGACCACCACAACTATTGGTGGTCTCAGGAAGAAGGCCAAAGTTGACAGCACCCATTGGTTACATAAGTGGTGGTGTCTCTCATGCTCTGTCATGTCTCGATGGTACAAAAAGGGCTTGATTTTACCCAAGTTGGAGGTTTGCTCTCTGAAAAAACATCCCATGCTGCATATTCCTTTCTCTCTATTGTATGTTTTGTTTCTTTTCCCTCCTTAAACAGGCTGAAACTTTGCTGGAACATCAGGTTAACTCTGTGATACTATGACATTGATTCCTAAACTCTGCAATGCTCCACACACTGTGATGCAAATCAACTTTGAAGCAAGACTCTATCTGTTACTTTGTTTTTTCTTCTGGACCCATTCGTGGGGGTGATTGATCTCTTCAGAAATTGATTTTTGATTGTCGTTTTCCACTTTGAAGTTCACTTTTGGAATCCTGTCGTGTTTGTTGTTGTTGTTGTTGTTGTTGTTGTTTTTTTTTCTGGTATAGAGTTAGTTTTTTTTGCAGAGGCTGTTGTGATGCTGTGTTTTGGATTTTTGAATAAAATAATGTTGATAACTCAGTAGTGCTTTCTGTTGCTGCCAAATAGCACTTGCACAGGGTCAAGGACTTTCCTACTTCTCATGCTGCCCTGCCAATGAGGAGGCTGGGGGTGCATAAGAAAATGGGAAGGGACACAGCCAGGACAGCTGACCCTGACTGACCAAAGGGGTATTTCATACCATATGACATCATGGTCATTAATAAGAGCTGGGGTAAAAAATGAGGAGGTGTGAATGTTTGAATTAATGTTTTTTTCCTTCCCAAGAAACTGTTAAGTGTGATGAAGCCCTACTTTCCTGGAAGTGGCATGCAGATGGGAAGTTATCATGATTTTGGCTAGGATACAGTTTATTTTCCGTCTAGTAGCTGGTATGGTGCTGTGCTGTGTTTTGGATTTAGGATGAGCACAATGCTGATAACACACTGATGTTTTATTTGCTGCAGAGCAGTGCTTGCACAGAGCCAAGAACTTTTCAGTTTCCCATGCTGCCCTGCCAGAATGCCTGAGGAGCTGGGAGGGGACAGAACCAGGACTGGCCAAAGGGATATTCCATACCATATGGTATCATGCTGAACAATTAATATAGATGTGGCTATCTGGGGGGTGTGGGAGTGGGATGTAGGGCTGGTGCTCAGGGACAGGCTGGGCATCAGTCAGTGGATGGTGAGGAATTGCATTGTGTGCATCACTTGCTTTGTACATATTGTTATCACTACTATTACCATTATTACTATTTCATTTTCCTTTCTGTCTTATTATTTTGTCTTTGTCTCAACTGCTGACTACAGCAGCTGGGAGAGTGAGGAGTGAGAACCAGCCCTGCAGACCCCAAGGTCAGTGCAGAAGGAGGACAAGAGTTGCAAGCCAGTTGCCAGATTAATTGGACTATGTTCTTTATATGAATCCAGAAGATTGGATTTGGCATGTAAAAATAGTTTCACTTATTGTGTACCTTTTGAATACGATATTTTAGTTGAATAGTTTAAAGTCTTGAAAGAACTGTAAATATGTGTTTTCCATAGTAGATGTTAATCTGCCAGTTTATTTACCAAACATAAGGTTAAGAAGAAAAATTCTATCTTTAGGTGAAGCCTTGTATCATAGAATTGGAACCGATAATTTTTCCCAGTTAAGCAAGGCTTCAGAATATCTTCCAAAGAATTGTGTCCAATAGTTTCTGGGAATTAACTCAATAAAACAGGATTTTATATAGAATTAATTCTTATATAAGCATTGACTCTATCTTAATGGAATTTGCATAGACATTTACAGAAATTGTAAGAAAAAGTCACAGTGCATCTGTTTTTAAATATTTGACTTCTTGAGCTAGGTCTTGTACAGATACCTATTAGGAGACATAACAAACTAACTGGGGCAGTTTTATGGACATAGTCATCATGTGACATATATTAATGCATGGTATCCCTCAGGGCTGACACAAGGAGTCGTGCACGACAACTTTGGGACTATCTCTGCAGCTATTCCAGCTTCAGCCGTCAGCTTGCAATAAGTATCATCCAGCTTCTTATTTATACATTTGTATAAAAAGTAGTTAAAAGAACAGTCTGTATAAAACAGACATTCATCTATAAAAGTGTCATTTAAATATTTTGTAGATATATACAGTAAAGGTGGGACTTATATCAGCAAACAAATTGTTTCTCTATTTTCATCCTAACATCCTGCAGTTAGACTGGGTTTCAGCAAACCACAAATTATTCTAGACTAGTGTCTGAAGTAACACCAGTTCTGACATTTTCAGTGATCATCTGATCAATACTTCAAGGTCCAACTAAGGCATATTAAGGAGAGGCACGTGTTATTCAGGGATCTGGTCTTGTGAGTCTCCATGGTATTACAGCAGTGGGAATAACACTTGACACTATCACAGGAGCAGTATAGAAGTTATGTGTCTTCTTTTCAGACAGCTTCACACAACACCTTTCTCATTTCAGTATTATGGATAGGTAACCATACTTTAAATTCTGCCCTGCTGGTTGTCAGCTTAATTCTCCAAGTGAAAATTTAATCTATGGTAAACATAGTCTAAATTACACTCCAAAGAGTGACGAATTTTGAGTTAGTTTCCAAATAGTCTCTCAGTGAGTGAAATAATAATAACCAGCTTCTTCAGAATATATGTGTGACTTTTCCCTTGCAAGTCCTAATCGTCATCATTTCCTTTTTTCTCCCTATGGGATTAATTTCTGTTCCTGGCATGACTGTCTCTACCAATGCAGAGTTTTTCCATAAAACAGTCTACCTTCTTCTGTCTCTCTCAGAGCGTGAAAAAAAGTTTTGACCCCTTCCCTAACGAAAAAATACAACATGATAACCCCAAGAGCACTATTATGGAAAAGTATGATAATATGTTTTAGTTTTATTTTTAAGGTATATGTCTACTATTTTAAAAACTCCATTGTCAAGTAGTAAACTTTGTTGCTATGACAATTCTTTTCCTTCAGAGTACTTGCCCTCCAAATGAAGCAGCTGAGCCATTAGTTGCTTGGAAAAGGAAATAATATTAAGGACAAAGAAATATTGGGTACAAGTTATATAATTACAAAACCATGAGTTTACAGATCATTGCACAGAAGTTTCCAATTCTCATTATCATACTTTATATAAATTTCTGGTGACTGATTTTATGGCTGTCAGGTTTTATCACTGTAAATGATTCTGAAATCAGAAGCTGTTCTGAGTGAAGAGATTTGCCATCAAATGTAATAGATTTAATTATTAAAGATAGCCACTAAATTGTTTTAAATAAAATAAAAGTCAACATTTCATGCAGTATTCATCTCACCTAAGTTTAGTTTTCTGCTACACAGCTCTGTGTGTCTGAGATATTTAATTAAGCTCCCTTAATGGACAGTAAAGAGTAAGAAATTCTGATATTATTAATCTCTTCCTAATTATCTAAATTAATTCACCTGAAGAAACAAACCACAATCTATGAAAGATTCTTTTATCTCCCTTCTCAGCCTAAAACAGAAGTTTGCACTGAAGAACACAGTTTCCCTCCATGCCTTAACATTAAGAAAATAAAATATGGCATATGATGTGAATTAACATGAAGCACTAGAGAAAGGAACAAGGAAACAAGAGAGAGTTATTGTGGAATATGGAATGTCAGAAGACACCATAATTTGTAGCAAACATAGCAACACCATTTTTCATTTATATTTTGAAATGCTTTATTATATTAAATCCTCAAAACTCTTTTATATATAAGCCATGACTGAATAACCAACATGTAATGTCAACATTTTTCTTAATATTTTGCTATTTTTAGTTCCACAAAAAAAGTGTTAAAAAAAATAATATCTATATATACATGTATATATTGTTTAATGCATAACTACGTAAAAGAACCACATTTCCTGTTGGCCCATTTTAACTCTGTACTGGGTCTGGCTAGAATGTTAACTTTCCCTGCAGCAGCCCATACAGTGCTGTGCTCTGCACTTGTAGCTAGAACAGCACTGGTATCACACCAGTGTTGTGTCTACTACTGAGCAGTGCTGGCACAGCATCAGGACTCTCTCTAACCCCCCCAGAACCAGCAGTCTGGGGGTGGGCAAAAAATGAGAAAGGAACATCACCAGGGCAGCTGATCTAAACCAACCAAAGGGATATTCCATACCATATGATGTCACATTCAGCAATAAAAGGTGGAAAAAAGAAGATGAGGGGAGGGAGTGGGTTCTCGTTGTGAAAACATTTGTCCTCCTGAACTACTCAAGGTAGTGGTCAAGTAGTTCAAAGATGAGGTCAAGCATCACTTGTTTGTGAATCAAAATCCTTCCTTCCTTCCTTCCTTCCTTCCTTCCTTCCTTCCTTCCTTCCTTCCTTCCTTCCTTCCTTCCTTCCTTCCTTCCTTCCTTCCTTCCTTCCTTCCTTCCTTCCTTCCTTCCTTCCGGTATTTTTTAAATTAATAATAATTTTTCCTTACTAATTATTTTTTACTTTAATTAAATCATCTTTAGCTCAACCCATGAGTTGTTTCTTTTCTTCTTCCCCTCCTCTTCTGAGGAGAGGGAGTGAGAGAGCGATTGTGGTGAAGTTCAGCTGCCTAGCAAGGTAAAGCCACCACAAACTCCTTTAAAGTTTTCTCTATATACTATCATATATATATATACATATATATGATACATTTCAGGGAGACTCCGATAATCTTAAGAAAAATCATGTGGAAAGACTTTTGGTTTTCTGAGTTTTTTTATAGTGTCTGCAAAAGTGTCTAGTAACTGTTCTAACTTCAGTTTAATCAGCCCAGGACAAGAACATGAGCCATTTGACTCCTTTTTTTTTTTTTTTTTTTTTAATTTATCTATTTATTTATTCTGTTAGTACCAAATGTATCTGTATCTGATAGTTTGCTATTCATTTTAAGAAACTGGACATGAAGTTCTGAAAATAAAAACTCATCTTTACGGACTTACATTTTTTTAGAGAAGCATAATTATTAAAAGGATTCTGATCAAAGTTATCATCAAGCTCATATTGATTTACTGGATAAGTAGTGAGCTTGTCTTACTCAAGTTATCTTTTAATTTTATTGATTCAAATTAATTGACTGAAATGAGATAAAAATTCCATTTATCATGTATTTCATGCATTGTAAACCTTTTCAACAGTTATTATTGACTTTGACAGAAAAGATTTTTGTAACTATGTCATATTATTTCTCTTGTGTTGGGGTTCAAAAGATTTCTGCCTTTTCACCTTACATTGTTGGCACGTTTTTTATAATTTCTGCTTAAATGAAGAGCAATACCCTCTTCTTTCATATGTACTAGTTTATGAAGACATTGTGACCATCACAATGTTCTGTCTTTTCAAATCAACATGCATTTGACCCACCACTGAAAATACTTTTTTTGTTTTCTTTGAAATGCCAGTAGCTATTGCTAGATTAATGTAATTGCAGTTCAATTTATACATGTTTTACCACATATAGTATTTTTGAAAATAAAGTCCAAGTGTAAAATATGATTTAATTGAAATATACAACATTTTTTGAAGTGTATCATGCCAACATGAACCAACAAATATCTTCTCAGTGATATAGGAGAATTTTACTCAATTCAAAAGAAAAGGAAAAGCATTAATAAGAGGTATTTAAAAGGCGTGTAAATACCGTGATTAGTGACATGGTTTAGTAACCTAGACTTGGCAGTGCTAGGTTAATTATTGGACTGGATGATCTTAGAAGTTTTTTCCAACCTAAATGATTCTATGATTCTATGATTAATATGGACACAAACACTCCATTATGACTTCACTGTTAACATCATGTTGCGTAAATCTCAAGAAATGAATATACAAATCATCTATCAACACTTTGTGGCAGAATGAGAAAAGCACTCAAACTTTCAAATGACCTCTTAAAATGTTATCACTGAGAAACAGACACACATGCACGCCATCCTCTGAAGAAAAAAATAAATGCCTGAAATATGAAAGGAAAAAAAAAAAAAAAAAGCAAGAGAAAATAGAACAAAGAAAATTGGAGTAACCAAAATGATAAAATATTAGCACGTGAAATCGTATTATTAGAACTACCATACTAAAGTCTCAAATGAGATGTATGCCATCCATCAAAAACACCTCAAAAACTGTAAACAAAAGAATAAAAGATGTATGTGAAGTAAAATAAATCTTCAAATGGTAAAGTATATAGTGGAACAAACAGAGAAAGAGAGAGAAAGAGAGAGGGAGGGGAAGAGAGAGAGGGAGAGAAAGAGATAATTAAATATAACCCTGTAATAAAATTGGCCAAAAGAGATTTTGAGAAAGTATTTGCTGAAAATTAAAAACTACTAATGAAAACAAACTTAAACATCTCAGAATCAGGTAGAATGCACTAAAAATGCTTAAAAGTATTTGTTGAGTGGACAGATTAAAAGAAAATACAGAGGGGGAAAAAGGAGAATAGTGAATTATTTCAGTGTGTTACATTTGCTGTGAAGGAGTTCTACAAATTTTCCACATTGAATTCTTCCTTTACTGGAAAGGAACCATCATTAAAGACAAGTGCTACTAAAACTGACTAAGTATAAATCACTAGAATAAACTACTCCAATTTCCATAAGTAAGTGGTTATACCCCAGCAGGTTAAAGGATGCCAGATACAAAATTGCTGAAATATTGTCTGACTTCCAGTTTAGTGCTTTAATTGACTATGGGGAACGATGTGTAGAAAATAAAGCGGTTAATAAAAGCTTTTCGAATATGTGAGTATCTGTAAATCAGAATGTCTTATTTTAAATAATTGAGATTGGTAGAAATTGTACTAAAGAATTAAATTATTAGATTAAAGGAAAATGAGGAAGAACCAATATGATTTCTGTTAAAGGAAGTCATACTAGGCAAATCAATTAGAAATCTCTGAAAGATGTCTTTGATAAAGTGTATCTAGATTTCCAAAATCTTTTGAGGTAGTTATAAAAATTAAAGAAACTAAACTCTCATGGGATAAAAATAAAACCCTGTCAGAGAACTAGAAAATGGATGAAGGACAATGCTGTTTGCAACTGAAAAAAATATATATATTGGATGGTAAAATTAAAGCCTGTGATAGATAAAATTAAGTTCAATATATAAAATGCTTGTGCAAAAAAAATGGCTTTGATTACACATAAGAATAAAAGTGTATATATTAGGTGTTCTTAGGAAATTGTATTCTTTATAAATATCTCTGTAGAAGGAGCATCACAGTGTGCAGCCACAATCAAGAGGTAAGTATGCTATAGCTTAATAATAAAATAAGGGAGAAAATAGTTGAAATTCTGTTGCCACTGTGTACCTCCAGGACATAGTTAAATGTTGGATACTGAGGACAACTCAAGAGCTATGATTTCTAACATATTATTAAACATCCTTAGAAGAAAAAAAAAATAGTTAAAAATCTGACAAAGATACCTGGAGTTGCAAAATGGCTTCTCTGCAATGAAAATAGCTCTCTCTAACTTGGAAAAAGATAGCTTCAATGAAAGATAGTGAATAATGTAAAATAATAAGTGTCATAAAATCAAAAGAAGTTGAGAGGACAAGGAAAGATCATTTGTTTTTTCTTACTACACCTTGTTCTTTTCTGAAGCTGCTGCTAGCAGTCAATAGTCAAAGATAAAATTTGAGACTTGTATACATTTTAAAAAATGTATTTGCAGGAAGACCTGTGTTTGTATGTTTCCAACTGTGTTCTCTAATCCAACCTATATTTTTCTTTCCAACACAATAGGAAGCCCTCCTTTTCACCTTATACACTGGAGCCATTGTAAAGGCAATTAAGTCATCACTGTATTTTATCAATAACACAGATATTCTATCAGTAACAGATATCCTCTGATGTTTATTGTGAAGTGCTTGTTCAATTGTAAAGTGCTTGTTCAATATTGTAAAGTGCTTGTTTAGGTCTAGACACCTACCTGCCTTCATACTGATCAATTCTGACTTTTTAGCAGTCACTATTCTGTTTCTCTATAACCATAGGATTCCTCAAACCCTTCAAAAGCAGTTTGATGGAGCTTGAACTTTGACTACATTTATAATTTATCCTGCAAATGTATTTTTTGGTGCAATGTGCCAGACATCAGATTAAGAAACCTGTCAGGCTCTGGAACACTATTTTGCTTGTGGTCAGACTGCCTATGTCTTGTGCTTGACTGCACAATGAAGGTCTTTCACTTGCAAAATAATAAGTAAAAAAGGCAAAGAAATTAGAAGAAATCCACCATAGTGGGTATGTTCTGAAAACAATACTAGTAACACCTCCATGCATGAGGAATGTAGGTAGTTATGCTGTACAGAATATAGCACCATATCAAAAATAACTCCCACAGCCATTTAGCCCACTGACTTAGTGAGGGTCACAGGCCTCCATTATAGGAGTGACATCACAGCTTTTGATACAAGGAAATGAATAACTTCTGTTTTCATAGCATTTTTTTTTAAACTTGCTACCTAGGTTTTTAGTTCAAGCAATCTTTCTTTGCTTCAGATTTTACCACTTTCCTGGGTGCCTAAAACCTTGAGTATTTTACTCAGAGCAAAATACTTTTTTACCTTCATAGTTTTAATGAAATTGTGGCATTCTTGGAAATTTATTTACACTCAGAACATGGTTTCTTTTGCTTAACTGATATTTTCACTTTGCTCAACTACTTATGAAATTGCCAGGCAACTTAATACTATTTTAACTTTAAAATCTTTATCTATAGTGAGGAATGTATATTTTTTTCCTGGATATCTGTATTGTTAAAAGTATATTTACAGAATATGTATTAGGTATACATGAACTTCCTCTGATCAAGTGCAGAACTGTGGGATTTTGTTTCTCTGTTTTGTTTTTTACTGAGAAATCTCATGGAAAAGTTAAAGCAAGAATATATCTGACATGTTAGATCTACATATAAGCTAATTCACTTGCAACTGCCCAGGATCTGAAATATAAATCATTATTTCAATGTACAGAAACACTCAGTACAAGTGCAAGTGAGAATGACCTAAATTATCTGAGAGAAAATGCTGAAAATGAGAAGTTGTGGGTTCAGAACTTAATTTCATTGATGTTTGCATCACCTAATAATATTTTAATATAAATGGACCATAAAATGCATGATGTAATCTATAAAACATCTTATGCAGAGCCAAAACAGAAATTTCTCATGATGAATGCCCAGATTAATAGATTAGAAAATCATCTTAATTCTCACACTTATGCTTGTACTCTGGCCCAATGAAGCTTTCATACTTTGCTGTCTAATGATACATTTGCAGCAATGTGGAGGTTGTGTTGTGTATAATCCCCTAATCATAGTTTGTACACAAACTGAAATGTTGATGGATGTAGTAAATGTAAAATTTAAAACTGAGGTTACAAAAAGAGTATCATGAATTCACAATATATCATTTATTTCTGTTATTAGGCCACAAAAATTTGTGGATCAAAATACTGCCTTTCCTTCCTTCCTTCCTTCCTTCCTTCCTTCCTTCCTTCCTTCCTTCCTTCCTTCCTTCCTTCCTTCCTTCCTTCCTTCCTTCCTTCCTTCCTTCCTTCCTTCCTTCCTTTTTTTCTTTCTTTTTCATGCAGAATTAATAGGTTGCTGTGAAAAAAGAAGAGGACAATGGATATTTTTTTAAACATTACTAGAAAAGCTGATATCTTGTTAATTTAAGATTTAATTTCACAGTATGTAAATAACATAAGCTTTAGGGACCTCCCATTCTGATCATTTACTTTTCAAAGATGCAAGGTGATAAGAATTCTCCCAGGACAATTGAGGGCCTGGCCAAGGTGTAGTAAGAAATGGGCTCAGGAGTAAGGAGTCCTTAAGGAGGAATCATGTATATATTCTTTGGAGTTTATGTATCCATAAAGTTGAGTTGTCATCTAACAAACATTAATATGAGACCATAGGTACTATTTTATACAAATGATCAACACTCCTTAGCTACTTGTAGAGTTCAAGAAAACTCCAGGTATATGGAGCTAGAAAATAATTCTGTGTCGTGAAATCAATTACTTGCCACTGCAGGAAGACATGTCCTGTAAATTCATTGTAGAGGTTTAGATTCCCCCTTAAATACAACCATATTTTCAAACTATGTATTATTCAGTTATCCTCTAAGTATTCTCACTAGAAGGCAGTTCCAGACCTTTAGTCTTCTCCTACTTCAATATTTTATTTTAGTTTCTGACTGCAAATTATTCTTAACCACTCTAGTTGTACTTTTTTTTTTCCTGACACGTGTGATACTTTAAATATTCTTTTTTTTTTTTTTTTTCCATTGTTTACTGTTTTGCCCTCTGTTGCCTTTGCAGTGAGTGGTCATAGTCTGTGTCATTCTGATTTTAACTGTGCTAAACTATGATTTTAATCTAGATTTTTAACTAGGCTCTGAATCCTCCTATCCTTCCCCTTGCAACAGATCCAACATGAAATAATACTTCATTGAACATGGATGATGAAAAGGAAATGCACAGATACAGTAATAAACATTTGCTCTTTACAAATATAAAATCTTGGTAACATAAATTATACATGTTCAGTATGGGTTATCTTTCTTGAAAGAAAAAAAAAAAAAAAAGCCTTGATGATGCTAAAAAAAATTTCTAATACTTATACTAGGACACATTGAAACTCTTTTCATCCATAAATAGATATAATATTTCCAATACAACATAACCAGGACTTCTTGATGAAATATGGAATATATGTATTCAAGCAAGAGGAGGTTAAATGAAGAATACTGCAAGGAAAAAGAAAACTATGAGCTCCAGGTAACTGTGGTGTGAAGAAGACTTTCCAACACACCATATAAGTGGTAAGGAAATTTGGGTTCCTGGAAGCTAGAGAAAAAGTGACAATGGAAGAAAACTGGAAAGGGGAGGAAATTATAACCTGTATAACTTACTAGGAGGAAGAAGAAGATCATGAGAGAAAGAAAATGATCACATACATAAGACAGGAAACCATAAATGAGACTCCTCAGAAGAAACACAGATAAAGAAAAGGAAGAAAAACACAACAGTAAGCAATAAGAGATCAAAAATTAACTTTCAAATTCTAGATTTTCATTTAAGCATTCAAAATAAAAATTTGACCAAAAAAATATAAAAAACTAACTACCTCTGTTAACAAATAAAACTTCTCCTATAACAGCATGATTTTGATTTGTAGACCCTTAATATATAACCTTAATTCTGATCACTGAAATACAGTCAAAAGGGCTCAAAAAACCATGATATTACCTTTGGAAAGTTATGTTATATGCCAGCCATGTTTGACTGTGTAATTTATTTGCAGTTCCAATTTTACAAGAATTTACATAGAATGTAGTTTATGGCCACCATAGACAGCATCTTTTTAATTAGCCATTATTTGATTGTATGCTATTCAAGAGCAATGTGAGACCATGACAGAAGTAGTCTCTATGGCAAAGTTTATCTTGTATGAAAGACTAAACTCATCTGAACACAAAGAGAAGTTCTTGCTTATTTTCTAACATATTTTATAAAAAGAAATTTTGACACTTCAGCCTTATAAGAAATAGATTAAGGTAAATGTTAAAAGGAAGTATGTTCTAAGCAAAGGTTTTGCAGTTAAACTGTCCACCTTAGAAATACTCATGTTAGTTATTCAAAATTTGTGTTTATTGATGCAGTCATGTCTAGACTATTTGTCTCTCCAAGGAGTTTGAAATCACTTAATTCAAATTCCAATATATGCATTCTTTATGCTTCAAGAGTCTCTATTCTAATTTGACTTTGGCAGAACTTCTAACCTATCTGTCATGTATCCTTCATATATCTTCATCAACATATTTTAGTATATCTTCTCATAAATCCTGTATAGGGTAAGTATATATTATGATCCACATTTCCCAGGTGGGGATTTCAAGTACAGGATTTCAAGTTCTCCTAGATTAAACTGTAGGAAAACAGAGGGGTTGAATCTTGATCAGCCTGAAATGTCCATCCATCTGAATTGTCTACCCATACAGAAAAGAGTTCAACTGAGTCTCAGTGTGGGATGAAGTCTGAACAAATCTGAAGTGTATAAATGGGCTCAAGAAATATGAAGTTCGCCTTCTACATGCCACAATATAATTTGCTTTATACACCAGGTAAACATTCCAACCATGTGATACAAGCCAGCTTGTATTTTGCCTGCATATTTTCTTTGCGACCAAGAATTTATTTTCTTATTGATCATTTTTCCAAGCAGAAACAAACAACTTACTTGCGTATGTCTCCTGCTATAATGAAGTCCTGGAACACATAGTTGTACATGTAGAGTGTTTTGTTGTTTTGTTTGTCTGTTAGTTAGTTTGTTTTGTTTTGGTTTTGGTTTGGTTTTGTTTGGTTTGATTCAGTTTGGTGTGTTTTTTTGGTTGGTTGATTGGTTTGGTTTGTGTTTTGTTTTTTTTTTTTTGTTTTTTTTTTGAGGGGAAAGGAGGAGTTTTTCATTGTCAGAAGAGATGAAAAACAAAAGAGAACTGACTGAAGTTTTGATTATATTATGTGTCATTCCATTGTGGCCTTGATAGACCAACTTTAAAAAAAGGGTAAATGATTTAACTATTAATGATTATCAGAGTCTTGTCCACTGCATTTACACATGGGAAAAAATGTATAGGCAAGTTTAAAACATATAAGACTTACTTTTGTGGCCATATCCACTTAATAGAATCATCTCTGCAACACATAAAAACAAGCATATTTATTTTTGCACAATGACACTTCCAGGATTCAAATTCATTAAAAACAGGTTGTGTCAAACAAATCTAGGTTTCAGAATTTAACATTGTGCTCTATGTCTTCACTTGCATTCTATACACATATGTCCAAGATATAATAGAACCATGGTAAAAGCATAACATTAAGTAAAGTGCTCTGCATATATTGCAAAATTTAGCACAGCTTAATTTAATGTATTTACAGCCATATTTATACATTTTTATAATATATTTATTCTCATACATTCCAATCCACTGCACGCTTATTTTGCTCTGTAGTTTTCCTTACCATACTAAACACACATATCTCAACATCCTAAGCTATTTCTTAAATAACAGTTTTGTTTTCAACTAAAATTTCAGAATTCTAAATGGATCAATTCAATGCAAAAGCCCTGTAATACATCTGCAAGCAATTTAACTCTCAGATGACAGCACTGGAAAGTTCATTTTTATAACATATTGCTAACCACATTAAGCCTACTATAGTCCACTTGCTTAGTTTCTTCTAAGCAGCCATAATCCGATACAAGCTCTGTTGGTTTGGATGTTGTATGGAGAAGCTTTTTAGTTTAAGAATAAGTCATCCATTATCATAAATATTCTGATACTGTATGATAATTTGACAGTTCTAGACAACTTAGTACTTATTTTATTTTATTATTTGATTTGATTTGATTTGATTTGATTTGATTTGATTTGATTCTGTCTATGAAGTTCTCCATTGTGTCCATAATATTTACTGTTGTGCCATTTTTATGCTGGTTAACACTCTTCCCCTGACTAATTCTAATTTTACAATTAATTATACTTTACAGTTAAATTAATGAACATATACTGGAATTAAAAAGGACATTGCCAAATAGTATCTATTTATTGTGGTTTGTTTTTGTTTGTCTCTTTGTTTTGGTTGGTTGGTTCTAGGAGGGAAGGGAAAGATTCAAGTAAGTCAAGCAAGTAAGATCCATTGAAAACCTTGTGTTCATTTTCTTTATAAATTATGACTCTAATTTAGTTTCCTAATGTCAACTAAACCTGTCTCCTAGATACCTGTCTCCTTCTCTAGACAATGTTTTTTAAAAATTGTGTTATGCAAGCTTATTCCAGGAGAATCTTGCCAAGTATTTTTATGCCAGGTTCTGCACATTATATGAAAAACAAAAATTTTCAGCTGCATAAATACATTAAATAAAATATGTGGGAAAAAATGAATAAAAAGAGCAAAAGAAATGGCCTGTGATTTTCAGAAGCGTTTAGCACTTGTTATTTACAGTGAAATCAACAATTAATGCTATTTTCTTCAGAATTGCACAAAGAAAGATTGTGAATATGACTAAAAAAAAAAAAAAAAAGAAAATTTACCTACAGTAGCTGCATAATAGATGTTATTTCAAAAGTTGTCTATAATTACAAAACATATATTTATTGAACTATTTCTATAAATGTGTTGGTAAGGAATTATGTTATAGTGTAAGCCATTCACAAAAGAAATGATAACATGGATAGTCTCATAAGAAAGTCAAGCATGTTTACAGTTTCACATTATTTAGTAGTTTTGTTCTTGCTTCATTGCTGGGATTTCTACTAAACTAGGTGCCCAAATCATGCTTCGTTGCATTGGCACCCTTTTAAAACAAAATAAAAAACTATACATCTCAGGAGAGTATGTATCTGTATGAATGTATTTAGATGAGCTGAACCATCCAGTGAGATGTGTTTGGTTTTCTCTTCTGCTACCATACAAAGTCCTGAAATAACTAATTTTCATTGGTTACAGCAATATAGCACATCTTATGTTTCTATGTAATCTTAATTTGTGTACCTAAATGCTTCTGAAGTTTAATCATATGGACACATTTTTTTGTTTACTATATTAAATCACTGCCCTAGCCCCAAAATCTAGCCAGGTATCTAAATCAGTCTCTAATCTTAGGAAGCCAGGAGCTGCAGATACAATTTACTGAATTTTATTTTCCTTGTAGGTTAGCAGATATATTTTACTTCTTTTGCATCTCATATGGCAGCTCAAAATTATCCACTCTGAAAATCACAACATTGTTTGACTTCAGAGCATGGAAAATGTTTTTGTTTATACATAGTTGACTTTTGCAGTTATGTTCTAAATGGAACTCCTGTCGCAGTTATTTTAAATAAATGTTTGTATGGCCAGTTCCTTCTAAGTATTTAGCAACTTCTAGAGATTCATCTCTCCCAACTTGAACATTTGTCTTACAAAATGTAGATATCTACTGTGTGAATAGCTGCATCTGAACTAGGCATCTTAGGATCCTTTTGCAGTCAGTGGAGAGAAACACGCTTTTAGAGTGTGATTTATTTCACCTTTAGAATGAGATGTATCATGTCTGAGAAATACTTTTTTTTTTCCCTCTCCTCTAGTTGTAAGAAAAAAAACTTAGAATGTTTAATTATGATCTGGTCATTTACACAGTAGATATTTATCTTTGGGAATGCTCTATTAATAAAGTAAATATCTGGATATTTATTCATTCAGCCTGTTATTAAAAGTCTTTTTTCTCTTTTTCCTTTCTTATAGGATAATTGACCATTTTCAATTTGTCAATATCCTGGAAAATATACAGATGTGAAAGAAGAAAAAAAATGCCTCCCCCATCCTTTCATCTACTGTTTCCACTGTGTCTACGTATGCTGTGTTTGCTACGTATGCTCTACAGAAATGCACCCAGAAACACCTTAGCCAAGAATAACCTAAGTCTTCATTAGGCAGTAGCAACTACTGTAGATTATTTTTTTAAATACCTCTGCAGAGTAAAGGAGATTTACTCATGACTTGATTATAGAACAAATTTCTGACTGAAGATTTTTATTTTGTTTTGTTTTGTTTTTCTGAATAAAATCGTTTTTATGGTAAAAGGAATGTCTTCAAGTTAGCATCTTCCATATTTATCCACATCATACCAGTATTAATGAATATTAATTGTACTCTCATATTTATGTTCATTATATGTGACACTCACCTGAAAGTCACGGTTTCAGTCTTAAGCAACTAAAGTAATACATTCAGCCTTTCTTATGCAGGTGGTTTACAAATGCTAGGTGGTTTACAGTGCCAGCTACTGGCACTGGGTGAATATGTATAAGGAATCATGAATTCATGTGAGTTACCTATACATAAGCACCTAATGTTATCTAGGATTTTTTAGGGCTTCCCATTTGAACTTCAGTTGCCACTTCAAAACTTCAGCTGTGTCATACCTGCTAGCATTGTGTGGATGTTCCTATACGGGAATAACAAAACTACATGCTCATCTACTTAATTTAAATATCTTATTATCTGAACAAGATCTCCGTATGGGAGCCTTCAAAAGCTCTCCACTGATTTTTGTAGGGGACAGCTTCTATATTATAAATACTTCACTAAGGGTACTATGGACTTTAAATACAAGCCATCCAAAAAGATTGAATATGATCCTGGTTTATAGACACAATTCTAAAGAGTACTAGACTACCAGACTTCTACAGAAACAGATTGCTTTGTTTTGAAGCATCATGTAATGATCAAGGAAAAACCTGGGAAAATATGGAGTGACAGAAGTAGAAGTTGTTTATACCTAGTTGAAAAGCTTTAACTGCTTTTCAAATCCTTAAAGTGTTTGACAAGGATTTGGCAGCTCCATAGCCCCCCAAGGGGAAGCTGTGAATAGCCAGTGTTTACAAGCTACATTTTTTCCAAACACTGTATTTCTTACCTTTGCTAGTAATTTTTCTTATGGTTCAGTTTCCAGGAGTTGCAGTCCAGCACATATGGAAATAAAGGTTTTGCTGATTTAAGGATTTTGAGCAGTCTCTCTGCCCCTAACTGCCACTAATCCCCACGAACTATGAAGCAGAAATATAATGAGGGAATTTGCAATGAAATGTAAGGTTATGTCAATATGAGAAGCTTTATACTGGATTTACAATAAGGCTGAAGAATAATTATTCTGCTGAATATTTTATGCATTCTGATTTAAGTTAGAACAGATATATTGCATGGATATCTATTTTTAAACAGAAATATTTTTGAAGTTACTTTTAAATATTGGGATTATCTTCTGGGTTGTCACTGAGTCCATATTACTTAGTATATGTATATCTACTTGGTACAGTAGATATCCAAAAATTTAATATTCTCAGAATTTAAAGTATATAACTAGTTGCTGAGCTCTAAGATATAGTTGAGTTGTTGTCTTCAATAGTGAGATTTTAAGTATTACTTTGGGATAAATAACATTTTTTCTTATCTTATGGTGAATGTAGAATCATAGAATCATAGAATATCCTGAGTTGGAAGGGACCCTTAAGGATCATCAAGTCCAACTCTTGACACCGCACAGCTCTACCCAAAAGTTCAGACCATGTGCCTAAGTGCACAGTCCAATCTCTTCTTAAATTCAGACAGGCTCGGTGCAGTGACCACTTCCCTGGGGAGCCTGTTCCAGTGTGCAACCACCCTCTCTGTGAAGAACCCCCTCCTGACGTCCAGCCTAAATTTCCCCTGCCTCAGCTTAACCCCATTCCCGCAGGTCCTGTCACTAGTGTTAATGGAGAAAAGGTCTCCTGCAAGTCCCTATTTTACGAAAAGAAATATAAGAAATGACTCCTTTCAAATAGTATTTTAATTTATGAGCCATTAGAGTGGTTGCAAAGTTATTTACCTAAAATCAAATTGCTTCTGTTGGAAATAACATTACATTTCCAGGGAATGTCTTCCTGCAAGTAACAAAAAATCTATTTCCCCAATACTCTTTTCACATTTCTTAGATACTGATATTCTACTGCATTATCCTTCTCACAGTATTTTATATTCTGATGTTTTGATAAATATCACCCTTATAACACCAGACGCTATATGTGGTAGAAAATATAACTTTGAATCAAACTTCTTGCAAGGTTGGAAAACTGCTCTGTGAGCAGTCCATGTTCTTGATTTCTGATTTGTGCATGCCATAAAAAAGTTTCAAAGGTGAGTTGTAAATAGTGCATTTGATATTTTATTAACTCAACTGGAGATGCACTTTGGATTGGAAGAAATCTGGAGACAATGAGACACATTCACAAACATGAACACCTGTAAGAAATGTGGATGCTAGCACTGGTAGCATGAATTATGCATGACTAAAAATGCAGCATTTTAAAGTTTTAAAGTTGAAGTCATTTCTCAATATTTGGAAGCTCTCTAATAAAAGTGTTTACATTTTTATAAAACTCACATTTGCATTTAAATATATAGATTTTTAGAAAATTGAAGATATATCGAAGAAGTTTTACTTTGGAAAAGAAAAATAAGCTGTTCTTTGTTATGTCATGTACATCCACTTCTTTGCATATAGAGTGGTGAAGAATTGATTACCCGTATGCTGTACTGTTATACTTGCTGCTTTCATCAGAAACAATTCTGTGGGAAAATGCTCTTAATAGTAGAAAGCCTCTGCAACACAAAATAAATGAGGGGTGGGGAAGGGATAAGAGTAAGAAAGTAGGAACAGGTTTTTATTGTACATACAGCCAAAGTGCAGGTGGATTTTGAACACACACACACAAAAATAAATAAATAAAAATAATTAAAAATTAAACAACAACAACAAAAACATCTTACAAGATGTGAATTTGATATAGGTAAATAGTTCAGGTGTCATGAAATCCCATATATGCAGAGTCAAATGTCTAAATTTCTTACTATATTACAGAATTACTCATGTAATGTTATTACTGCCATTTGATAATAGTTACAAGAGCTTTTTTTTTAAGCCTTTACAGAAATGTCTTCTCTATTTATTCACAATGAAATACTTCATGCAAAATCTCAGATAACAGAGTATGCTTTATTATGCTCAGTCCATCGTGAGCACCCTAATAGGTGTGAATTCTGTTATGGAAAACCTGTACTTCATGGTAATCAGAGTGCACAGTGCCTCTAGTTCATGGACATCAAGTTCTGAGCCATTAAACTTGAGTAAGTTTAAACTCATTTGTGAGTTATTTTTACTGAAGACATTTGGACTTGTCTATATATACATATTTGTTTGGACCTTCTAAATATATAGAACAATCTAAATAATGAATATAATATAGCAATTTCTAGATGCATTTTAACATGAACACTGCTAGTAATGACCATTTAATGTCAGTTCTCTGTAGAATAGAATGATGCTCAAGAAAATAACTTTTTTGGACTGTGTCATAATGGTTCCCTTATGTCAATTAATGCTAGCTTATCAAAGTAACATTATGAGATGGGTAACACCCTTAAAACCTCCTTGAAGTGCTTTAATTATTTGACAGACTTCATATATGTTTATATGTCTATCTTGAATGAAAAACACTGCTGTTGTTTTATTTGTTGTTTACTTTTGCTTTTAAATTATATTAGTCTTTTGATCATAAGAATGTAGAAACAAATATGAATCACATATTTATGATTAAAAATAAGTTCAAAATATTGCTCCCTGCATACATTTTTATTGCTTTGCTTGTCACTTTGATTCCAATGCCCAAATCTGCAAGAAAATTGATCCTCAAATACCCCGTAAAGAGAGGTCCTCAAAGTTATGACTGCTAAATTATTTCAAGTATTTTTTTTTCTTTTTCTTTCTGTTTTTACATCTAGCATCCACCATTGTCAAAAATAAAAACTTAAAGGAAAGGTCCAAAACTGCAAGGTAATATAGTTCTATAAGCAATAGAGGATCACAATATTAGTTTTTCTTCTGCAAAATATTTCTTTAGCACTGCTATATTGATAGAAACAAGCAAACAAAAAAAAATAGTGTTCTCGAAGTCATGAAAATAGACTTACCTATTTCGCTTGATGATTTTCTAGAAAAAATCTAGAAAATTATATTCTAGACTTTCTAGAAAAATTATATTATTGGAATTCACCTATCTATAATTTTGAGACTAAGTAAATCAGGAAGACTAATTGATAACAGGGATAACATTATTGTATTTTTCCTTGTTTTTGTTTAGCTTAACAGCCAATCAAAACCATTCAAAAATAAAATTTCTTCAATGATTTAAATAATATATTAATTAACATTAATGACATGACCACAGCTTATTCCCTCTTTTGTGAAACCCACATATATGTGTATATATATAAAGAGAGAGGAGATGTATATATATAGGTATTGTTTCTGCAAACATTTCAAAGCTTACAGTATCATCTTTTGTAGCTGTCTTTTAAATATAAATCCTCTGACACACCTTCTCTCAATATTGTTTTCTATCTCTTCATTTAAAAACAGACTCATCCAAAGCTAGAAAGTATTTCAGGTCTTTGACCTTCCTTCTATCTCAAAGCCAGTAGTAGTAAGGAGGAAAATAATAAATATCTAATAAATAATTAAAAAAAAAAAAAAAAAATAAAGGAAAAGGATTTTTAGACACGAAGAACAGAGAAATGTAAAACTTCTCAGCAGCCAGTCAGGACCTTATTTTAACGTATGTTTGATTAATATAAAGATGTTCATATTTGAGATTGGGCAGTATGAACAGTATGAAAAAAATGGATATAATCCCTGTGTATAAAAACAAGCTAACACAAAATGAAGACAGCATGATAAAACCAGCTGACTTTCTAGAAATTAAAGCATGCTACAATGAATAAAATTGGAAAGCAAGAGAAAATAATAACATTTTAGAATATACTTTAGAACATTAAACCATAAAGTTTCCAAGAAGCATTTTGAAGCATTTTGAGGAATTTCTACTGCAATTAATTTCTGTTGGAGATCTGATTTTGTTGTATTTTTCACACTGAAATCAAAGGGTTCATCTGAGAGCAAAGTACCAAGCTAGATGAGAAAATCCAGCATTTGAAAAGACATTACATATGCTTTTCCTGCATATGTAATACCATTTAGCAAAAGACAGTGTATCACAACTGATTTTAATGTGTACATAAAAAAGGTATCTTGTTGGTCACATAATCCAAGATTAAGGTTTTATACTGTTTTGATTTAAGTCCATTCCCTTGGGAGTTATAGGTAAAAATATTGTTGTTTTAATAAGAGCAGAGTAAACACAATGGCAAGAAAAAAATTAACAAACGAACAAACAACAAAAATGAACAAACAAACAAACAAACACCAAACAAACAACAACCAAAACCACTTCTCCCTAAATTCTCTTTAGGAGAAAGTCGACTACATAAGGGCCTATAAAAAGAACCTGAAAGTCAAATTTTGATCTTATTCTAGCTAGATTTAAATAATAAATTATTATTTTTATCATTTCAGCATTATTTCAGATAATAGAAGTGGACTAATCTAACAAATTTTACATGAGAATAATGTTACATTTCAGAAAAAGAGTAAAGGAAAATTGAAAATGGGCATATGAAAATTGGGAGAAAAAAGAGTGTAAACAGCATGAAAATGATCAAAGAAGAGAAAAAATATCTATCAAATTGCAACTATTAGAATTCTTTTTTGAAGGTCAGTATATGTGTAGAGCAAGCATATTCGTATTGTGTATGAATATAATGTAATCAAAAGAAAGTTGTGGGAATAGGATTAAAATTAAATTTTTAAGTTAATTAGGTATCTGTGTAGGAGAACAGCATGTTAATGTCTACATTTAATTGCAATTATAATTCTAGAAGCTTCTTGGTTTGGTCTCAGAAGGTTATGTTTATGTGAAGCAAAATTTGTAAAGAGGTAACGTTATTAAACAAGGTGTTACAATGGGGAGAAAATTGACATGTTTGTCTGAAGAACACTAAATTTGCAATTCAAAAGCCAACAGGTTGTGGAAAAACAACATTCAAGAATTTACATCTGATTTCTAATTAGTACAGAGAACTATATAAAAAGATTTTAAATGAATTATTTAGGCTTCAGAACTGATGTTCAGTTTGTGTCAGGAAACAAAGATCTCTATGCAAGTTAATGCTGTTAAAAGGACAGATATATCTTCAAATCAAATGTCCAAAGTAGGAGTCTGTATATATTTTTCCATCTCAACTGGCTTCGAAGTTTTCCACTAGGAAAACTCATTTAATTGTAACAGCAGTTCCTTCCCAAAATTGATAGACAGACAGATAGAGGACAGTGAGATTTGCACATTTTGACTACGAAATGTTTTCTAATGTATGAGCAAGGCTTTAAAGAAGAGGAGTACTTGGTAGTCCTATTCCCAGATTTCGTGCCTCCCAGAATAGCATAATTTCATTTAAACTGATTCAGCTGAGCAGATAGAAAATGCCAATGTTAAACCTACTGTCAAGGCAAAAGCTCAAAGAATCATTGCTGCCAGAAATGATCAACCATAAAGGGAAGCACAGATGACATTAGTATATTTACTCTATGAAGTTTATTAGATTGGATGGTATAATTTTGCCTTATTCCATTTGCATATATTCTCAATTCCCTATTTGTAGTTATTCTCAGTGGAAAGTGAAAAGTGATAAATTAACCACTTTCATCAGGCAGCATTGTGTATGAGTGTCAGAAAGAAATAAAATGTTGTATTTTTTATCTCTTTTGAAATGTGATGAGGAGCTGTCATTTTAAACTAGAAGAGGCTGTATAATCTCTTCTGGTCATGCCTGACATGTTACATGAGGCAATGTAGGAACAGTAGCAGTTTTCCATTCCTTCATGAGTTTCTAACATGCAGAAGATGCATTAAACAATAAGATTAGAGCCCACATGCTTAAAATGAATATAAAAGTAATTAAAAGTTAGGAAACTGCCCTTTTGACCCCCACTTTTTCGATTAAGCTCTGTGACAGCCAAAGACTTGATTTGTGTGTAATCAGATTAAACACTCTGGCTTCCCGTTCAGTAGACTCACTTATGAGAGGTACAATCTGAACTTATAAAAAAAGAAAAAAAAGTCATCTTGGAGTATTTTTCTTTTTTTCGTTTTTTCTTCCTACCATAGAGCAACAGCTTAATCATTATGAACAAATGTTGAATATCTAGACTTTTTTTATCTTCAGTAAGAACTAATTCTTACGTAACGATGTAGATGAGAAGGCCATAACCCACTTGAAGAAAAGACATGAAATGTTATATTATCTACTTTTCTCTTTCAAAAACACAGTTTAAAAGTGATTAGATGTACTTTGATGTTTCTGCTGTTAAAACTGTTTCAGCCATGAAAACTGTCCACGTATTTTCTCCTGCTTCTTCTCTAGAGCTGTCCCTTGATTCTATTGATTATCCAGTTCTCCAAGACACATTTGTGAGAACAGTACAGAACTTACTACTGCACGCTTACGTATTTACACCTAAGACAGTCTGATTTTTTTTTTTCTTCTCAGGATATAAATAGCATTTGCGATTTTATAGGGCATAAATCCTTAATCTTCCTCACTTTCAAACTTCTTCATGTCTGTGACCAACAGAGTATTCAATGTGTAAATCCTTGTTCTCATGACGTTATCATTCTTGTTGTCTGATAGAAAAATAATCATTTCACAGTTAGTAAAATCCTAAGCAGTGCTCACAAAGTCATGGTTGCTTGATGACTACAACACAGGCACCAGCTCTTCCAATATTTAGGGAAGCCATCTGCAGAAAATAAATAAATGAACAAATAAATAGAATTAACTGAATAGGGATGTCATGCAAGAGTTAACATTAGTCTAAAATGTTCCAAACTAATGGGATTAAATACAACCCACAATATCCTAGTGCTGTACTTTTAAAATTACTTAATCATATGTTACATTTTTCATTTGAAAATGTAAGAACAGGAAAACAAATAAATAAATAAAGGAAGTGATTTTAGAGCATTCATTAACTTTCTGAACTTGTTGATATGCCAGGGGTTTCCAAGTTCTGTAGACTGTGGTTGACATCTCCATTTTAGTCCCTGAGTCAAGGCCAAAGCTAACAATAACAAAACTGTATGGTTCCAGTATTTCTAAACAGAGTCAAGTTTCCTTTAAGATAAGTTTGTCAGCTTCAGACACTATTTCAAGACATCAGAAGTAGCTCATAGCTGTAGGAGGCTGGACCTCTTTACTTGTTGAAGCTAACACAGTAGACGCAGCATCTATGCTATTTAATAATAATAGTACCCTGTAAGTATTACTACTCTAAAGCAGAGGTGTTACATGTTGCTTAAGTATCTGTTCAAGTGTCCAGCTTATGTTTTTATGTGGAATGGTGGTATTTGGAAAATTAATTTTTCAAACGTTATCCTAAACAATACCATACAAATGCTCTTTTGCCATTCAAATAACAATAGATAAAAAGGTGATGGGCTTTTGCATTTATTTTTATACCTTTCATATCTAAATTTAAGCTTAGAACAGAAGAATCCCTTTGCAGTCATAAAAAGAAGCAGGCATTTTGGAGATATCTGGCCTGTTTAAAATACTTATTTTAGGATGATATATTTTCAAAGTATGTAATTTTTTTCACTACCTTTAAAAGGAACTTTGGGTCACTATTTCATATGTAAGCATCCACACTGGTGAAATGAATTACATTTCCAGAAAGTCTTAAAACAGAATTAATAAAAGAAAGCACTGAAATCATCCTTTGTTTCTTCTGAAAGATTTGCTATGACTCTAAATCTTTTCAAGTACTATGAGATAACTATTGGTATAAGGTGATGGTTGGACCAGATGATCTGAAGAGGTCTCTTCCAACCTTAATGATTCTATGATTCTACGATTGTATGATTCTATGATAATTAAGTACATACATTTCCTCTATAATCAAATCACCAATCCCCACCTTCTTGCACTATAACAATACTTCTATTCTTTTACAGTTCACCATTAGGTGCTTCCATATAGCTTATTTCAAAATATCCATCGAAAATAAGGAAATGGAATTAAAGAATGAAATGAAAACTTGGCTCCATACTTAAAATAAACAAACTGTTTCATATGAAAAATCTTCAGAATATGCTGGTTACCAATTAAAACTCTGTGTTGACAATTTTTAGAACATTTCTTCTATATGAAGAACTGCACAGAAATAATTTGAACAGAAATTGATGAGAACAAGATTTTTGTCTGGAAGATAAAAGATGATATTTCTAACGACTGTTTATTCTGTCTTCTACTAGTTCCTTAATTCTATGTGTTTTTTTGTTGTTGTTGTTTTTGTTTGTTTGTTTTTGTTTTCTATCTGCATTGGGAAACTCAAATTAAATCAAATGATCAAATGCTAGGACTAATTTTACAGCCATGGCAATCTCAGATACCATTTCTTTGTTGTTGTTTTCATAAAAGCAATGTTTCTCTCAACATATGAAAATGTGTTACAGAATTGAAAATACAGACTTTACAATTACCTGCATCCATTCGTTAGTTTGAGGGTCGTAGGCTTCCATAGTGTTCAGGTATGTTTGACCATCATATCCACCTACTGCATATAATTTGTCACCAAGTAGACAGACTCCAACAGCATCTCGAGGCATACTCAGTGGAGCCACCATTGTCCATGTATCAGTTTTTGGATCATATCTAATGAAACAGAAAAGAAATTGAATGGTTAGTGTCCACTCATGCTGATCTTTGCATGAAATAAAGCCCTTTTCTGAATAAATAAATTATAAATACATAATCCATGACATCCAATGTAAAATAGCAGAAAGAAAATCAGAAAGAAAAGATGAAGATATATTTTGTTCCCAATTCAAGTAATTTAACATTGATTATAAACTTTGATTTAGTTAACCAGCCTGGAAAAACAAGCAAACAAACAAACACAATTAAGCTTTTTATGGCTTAAGGTGTCATAAAATAGATGACAAGCATATAAGAAAATTATCTGAATGTATGCATATATTTATGTATATATTTCAAATAAATAAGAATATTTTTGTAGTACATTAAAATATTCCTGATAAAATTATATTCTACTATATTTTATTTTCTAAAATGTTACTATGCCATCTGTTCATAGCCAGAAAACCTCCCCAGAAATTCAGGGGATATTTTAAAGTGCATTATAGTTAGATTTTCCTCCCAGTTCAAGTGAACAAAGTAGTACAGTTTTCGAGACATTAATCATCATAGAATTTTTAAAACTGAGGGCAGAATTCCTCTTACATAATAATAGCTATTCAAAAATTAAATAGTTAGCCTAGGCTGTTAGGTAATAGCCTTAATTTAGATGTTTATTAGCAATGTAAAATTAGTTAGTTCCAGAGGCCATATCATTGTAAATATTTTAAACATCTACTGTAAAACAGAAATGAATCACTAAGGATGCCTGGAGTATTAAGTATAATTAGATACCTCATTGTAAGATGCCTGATATTACCAAAATACCAAATTATATCACAGCATGATGTGATATAAGCAGCTATACTATGTAGTAGAATCACTTTACACACAGTGGCAAAAATAAACAGTTTAAGGATAAAATGTCTTTAACACACTTGAGCCATTTTCTTAGGCGTAAAGTAGTTGACACTTTGGATATGACAATCTAAAATAATTATAAAGGAATTCTGTAATGGCTAAGGATCTTATTTACAAGTGTTCAGACTACTGACTAATGAAATTATGTACCAAATTTTTTTCTTGTAGTACTTTAAGAGGCAGTATTAGGTATAAGTTCATGTTTTGGGGGTGCCCAGTTCTTTCAGTATATTTTCTTGTAGACTATACTTTCTTAATCAGAAGTTATTAATCTCTAACTTTTATATATAGATGCTCTACCAAATGAAAAAAAAAAAAAAAAAAAAAAAAAAAGGATTTTACTTTACAAGGTTGAATTTAGCAGCATCTGTAACTATTTCAGGCATTCATATTTTCATAAGCAACCTGTATGAATACTGTTAGAGGTCTTGTTAGAGATTTGGAAATTTATGAACATTTTTTGACATAAATATTGCAGCAGTGATGTTTAGTGCTTTTTTTGTGACCTCATTTGCTTCATAAGCATAACCTTCCAATAGGACAAGAATTAATTGCCTTTACTTTAATCTCATTAAACTGTTCTTTATAGTTAAAAACACTTTAGGGAAAAGACTCAGCTCAGCTATTGGCTGTTAATCTTTCTGGCTTTATTGGATCTTCTCAGAAAATAAGATGGTAAAATGTTGTGGTCAACTTCTTATGTCTAAAATATCATTAAATTAATGGTGTTTTTCACTTTGCTTCTTTTTATTCCTTTTCTTTATGTTATTTATTCATATTCTTTCATTTTGCTATCTTTCTCTAAGAAGTTTTGACTTAAATATGAGATAAATGTCTTTTAAAACCTGAGAGGAAAATACTTTAAAACAATGTTTGAATACTTGTATATGTAACAAGATGCATACATAACAGATGTGCGTATGTAACAAGAGAAAATACTGTTAATTTTGAATGGATTTTTTTTTTCAGACTGTGTGACTTTTTCAGCAAAATCATTGTATGCCTCTAGCTGAAAGAGTTTCTCAACCTTCTTTTCCGGTGTGTATTGTATCTGCACCTCCCTAAAGGCTATAAATTTTAATGTACTATTTGATACACTGCTTTTAAATTACGAGGGCCAAGGTGAGGAACTGTAAAAGCAAGACATCTAAATATAATTGACATTTTTGTCCAATTTGTTTTCCTTTTTAATAAATAAGTAACCAAGAGCTAAATATAAAACTTAAAACTTAATTCTATTGACAAGATAGAATTTCAAAAGAATGTGATTTTTTTATTTTACAGGAAAATGACTGAATTTTCTTATATACTCTCTTCTGTTAAAAACAACTGTACATTTCATCTGTATAATAACTAGGTATGTCCTATGGTGCAAAGGTTTACAATAAAGTTCCTGAATATGGAAAAAATATATAATTTGAAATCAAAGTGGGAAGGGGAAAAGCTATAGATCACTTTAACTTTTCAATAGCTGTCACATTTAGAGCAAGTAACATTATTTTCTCAGTGTTGCTTCACTGCCAAAATATCTCCAAAATTGTATAAATCTTAAATAGAGATTATTGATTATACCTTTAAAAAATAACACAACGTTTACTTTCCCAACATGTGAAACACAGTAAAATATACCTATTGTTTTACTTTTAAGTACTCAAAGCCACAGGAAATCCTCAGAACTGAACAAAACTTAACAGAACTGAACAAAACTTAAGTGTTCAAATTGGGAATCTAAATTACTGTTGAGCAAGATTTAACAGTAGTATTCAGAAAACACATATCTTCTCTCACTAAGTAATCCCAAAGTAATCTCAAAAATATATTAAAAATACATTTATTATGTCTGCTTAACAGTCTTTCAGAAAAGAAAAAAGAAAAAAATTTGAATAATGCACTTCCTGGCAAACTGTCTCACGAAAAGTCTTGTTCCTGAAGAAGAGACATAGTTAAAAAGATTGATGCCCTAAATATTTACAGCAAGTAGAACTTTCACGGATATATGAAATAATATAGTAGATCTCATTAACAATTGGTCTTTGGTTTGTTAAGGAGTTTTTATTTTTGGAAGATGATGATTTTTGAATGTAAAAATAGACATATCAAATTACATCCATGCCACCTTATATGTCTGTCAGTCATTGGGAGGGTCATAAGACTTTGTTCATGTTATAGTGCAGTACTTCACGTAATTCACTCTAATAGGTACTCTATGCAAACTATTAGCCTTACAAGTTCTGATCTGTGAGTCCTAACTTTTACTCTGGAAGCTAACAGCCCATGAAATAGATTACCCATATTTTTTTGCTATCAGTGCAATAAAACCTCAGCAAAGGACACTGTATAATGTCATTCAGGTATCAGAATATAAATTAGCTAAGCACATGTATTTAATTGGTTGCTATCATGATCTCTGAGGAAGACAAATATAATGGGATGGGTTTTATCTTCAACATCAGAAGGATTTTCTTCTCAGAGACACAAAAAATCAATTAAATAAATAAATAGATAAATAGATAGATGATAGGTAGATAGATTGATAGATAACTTTCCTTGTAAGTACCAACAATCAGAAAGAGATGGAAAGATTTCATATTTATAAGTATTGTCACTAGCAGTCATTAGGAGTTAGACTTGATGATCCTTGTGGGTCCCTTGTGGGTCCCTTCCAACTCAGGATCTTCTATGGTTCTATGATTCTAAAATTAGTATAAATTTACTCTATTAAAATTCTGGGTATTTTTCCTTACACAAGTGTCTGTCAGTGCCAATGCCTATCTTGACTTCTGTGTTTAGATCAACCAAGTGCTCAAATATATATGCTTTAAAATTTGCAACCTGAATGTATTTGAAAGTATTTTTCATTACTCTACTTTAAAGCATGCAAAAGTTGAAATAGAAAAAAGTGATCCCTTCATGAAACATTTGAGGAGTACCTTCAAAATTAATGTTATAGGCATGCCAACAGTGCCCTACTGCCCTAACAGATATACTTGAATTTGTGGAATATCCACTTGTGAACTTCATGGTACTGTAAATACAGCATGTAAGGCTTGTATCAACATTTAAGGGACGTAGTACTAGTGTTAAAAGTAATACTGTCATGTACTGTCATCCATCACTTCAGCAGTTCAATTTTTATTGAAATAAAATAAAATAAAATGTTATTGCTACATTAGAGTTACAAAAATCCATGTTGGAAAATTATTTCAGGCCTGAAATTTTATTTCTGTAAAGTTTAGTTTATAATTCTGCAATGTGTAATATTTTGCCTTAGAAACAAAGATTTCTTAAAGGAGACATGAAAAGAGTGAAATTGTGTGTCCAATGTAATATCTAATAGTACTGTTAAAAAAAATAAAATTAAAAAATCATCTACAAAGTGATTATCTTCTACAGACCTCTGTGGAATTTTTCCAGTAAAGAGGAAGTTAGTATTTGCTGGGGGAAAACAAATAAACAAATAAACAAAAACAAAAGCAACAACAAAACAAACCAAAAAAAAAATACCACATCTGCTGAACTTTACCATCATTTAAGTAAGAAAATGATGCTTCCAGGCATTATCTTCATAAAATTCATATAGTGGATACCTTTCTACATAGTCCAGCAGCCGGGAGCAGTGGTTAGAAGCAGGAGCATCGTGACCTCCAACTGCATAAAGAAATCCATCACATGTAGCCACTCCTACACCTCCTCTTCTCTTACACATTGGAGCACACATATTCCATTTATTTGTGTGAGGGTCATAGTATTCCATTGAACTCAAACATGAACTTCCATCCCGACCTCCAACTGAATATAACCTAAGAAAATCCACACAACGAAGTGTCAATAAAACAACATCTCAGAACTGTAGTAATAAAGACAAGGAGTATATTTTTGTTTGGTCGTTTGGTTTGGTTTGGTTTGGTTTGGTTTGGTTTGGTTTGGTTTGGTTTGGTTTGGTTTGGTTTGGTTTCATTTCATTTCGTTTGGTTTCATTTTGTTTTGTTCTAATCTGACTTTAGCAAATGGGAGAAAAACAAAATATAGTTTCTCAAAAATATATGAATTTCATATGATAAGCATACAGAGGATTTTAATATTTTTTACCAAATCCACATTCTACTTCATGAAAGTAGAATTTCCTACTTTGCCCAGTTCAATGGCAATGAATATATTATCTCTCTGGAAATGGGTATCTTCATTCTTTGGTTGCAGTAGATAATGCCAAAAGTGACAGTGACACACAGATTTGTCTCAATAGATTTATAAATCATGTAAACATGGTTGCTACTTAACTGCTTATCGTCTGTGAGGTGGAAGTGCAAGTGCTAACTTTTAATTGGTAATCTAGACAAACAAGAAAGTTGTAATCCATTTATGATTGTTTCTCTGTGTTTTTATCATGCATCAAAGTTGTGGGAGTCTGACAACTGCTGTCTGCATTTTAATATTTTATCTTGCATAATTCTTTAATACTAAATGGAATCAAAACCTTTTAGTTCTACATTCCTAGAAAAAAAAAAAAAAAAAAAAAAAAAAAAAAGGTCACACTGAAGCTTTCTATGCTAAATTACAAGCCAGAAGAAAATAATGTATTCAGTCTTTGATCTAGTATTCACCCTGTTCCACAGAACTACTCTCAATGGGAGTCTCATGTCTGGAATGAATTTTACACTTGTAATATAGGAAAGATCAAATAGGCAGTGCAGAAAAGAAAAGAATATCTCATTATGTTTTAAATATGGATTTTTAAAAAGTACTAACTTGTCTTCATGTTTTCAAAGATCTTGGATAAAATGACAAGTCTTGCCTACGCTACCGTTAGCATGGCTACTCAGCAAGTAAGGTAACGAGACTTCATCTCAGTCTACAGCTTCCTCGTGAGGGGGAGTGGAGGGGCAGGTGCCAATCTATTCTTTTTAGTGACCAGTGATAGGACCTGAGGGAATGGTGTCAAGCTGCGACAGGGGAGGTTCAGGCTGGATATCAGAAGAGGTTCTTCACTAAGAGGGTTGTCGCGCACTGGAGCAGGCTCCCCAGGGATGTAGTTATGGCACCAAGCTTGTCAGAGTTTAATACAATCAAAAGTGTTTGGACAGTCATATGGTCTGAATTTTTGGGTAGACCTGTGTGGTGCCAGAAGTTGGACTCGACAATCTTTATGTGTCCCTTCCAACTCAGGATATTCTATGATTCTATGACACCCACAGGCAGTGTATGTTGCTTTTCTTCATCAGAATATATTATGAGGATTGAGTTCTGTAGGGAAGTCCTGGAAAACTTCTGAAAATATTTTAAATTTGAAATAGTAAAAATGTGGTGAAAAAACAAGCAAGCAAACAAACAAACAAAACACAATTCTTTTGTGTTTAGCAACTACCTACAGGCAAGAAACTTTTTTCCTTCCTCCTTTCGTAATGGTTCGCAGGAGAAAGCAGTTCTGATTGCTCTTTCTGAATAATTCCATGCTGCATTCATTTCTTATATGAATCTTTTTGCAGTCTGTTGCCTTTTCTACACTGCCTGAAGATTAACTAATAGACACTCAGGCTATTTTAAAGTTCGGCCATTGAGCAATTTAGGACGCAAAAGCAGCCTGTGTGAAGCAATTATTCATTTGGAAGCTTTTACTGTCCTAAACGGTCCATGAATTCAGAGCTACTTAAATGTGGATTCACCATTCTGTTTCCCTGGCATGGATGCTGATGAAAAAAAAAAGGAGAATACTATCACTAAATATGTCACTGAAGTCATGTAATATTTTGGTACTGCCTGACAGACATACTTGTGCCAAAAGTTGCCAGGAGAAGCCATGGCTCCACTATAAGAGAGAAGAAGTTAAAGTGTCTGTGGATGCAGACTAAAATTATTTGTGACAATCATTTTAGGTTTTGATTGTATTTATACCCAAGCAAGAAATAGCTCATAAGATTTATATAAATAATAATAAAGTTTTATTTCACAAAGTTCTAGTTCAGACAAATAAAAGCTGAAAATTGAATAATTGTTTTAAAATTCTGGTTGTGCCTGAGCCTGAACACCTCAATCAGGAATTTTTTCCATTCTTCTGCTAAAATCCTTACGCCATCATCACTCCCTTTAACCCAAAATGACTGCAGAACAGTTTTGCAAACAATTCTGGATATTATTCAGGATACTGCCAGGATACTGCACTAAGCTTTTAGGATACTTCTATTCAAAGACATTTAGAAGTCTTTTTTTTTTTTTTTTTTTTTTTTTTTAGTGCTTAGAGTGAATCTTTTTAAAATTTTTTTAATTTTTATTTTTTATTTTTATCCTTATCCTTCTTGTTAAAAGTTTAGAGTAAAAAATTCTGCAGGGAAATTTTAATGCATTTTCTTAAAAAAGTCTGAAAGCTTTACTTTTCTTAATGAGATTAGATATCATCCCTACAATTGCAATGGCTACAGCCTCTTAGCTGTATTGTATTGTATTGTGTTTCTTCATTTACCTGGTACCACATCTGATTTTGGTGATTTGTTGAAAATCCTTGTAAGTAGACTTTCATTTTCATATGCAAATATGTTCAGAATTCAGAGAAGAAAGACAATCCATTGAGTATGAATTTAACAAATAAAGAAATGTCTTGAAGTTGTGACAGAGGTGTTTCAGGCTGGACATCTGGAAAATGTTGTTCACTGCGAGGGTGGTTGGACAATGGAACAGGTTCCCCAGGGAAGTGGTCACAGCATGAAGCCTGCTGGAGTTCAAGAAGCATTTGGACAACACCCTCAGACATGTGGTCTGAATTTTTGAGTGGTCCTTTGGCAACACAGGAGTTGGACGTGATGATTCTTATGGGTCCCTTCCAACTCATGATATTCTATGAAAATTCTTTTTTTCTTTTTTCTTTTTTCTTTTTTTTTATAACAATTTCACATTGGAAATTCAAAATGTTATCTTAGTATCTTACTTTACCTAAATTCTGTGTATTACTTGTGTATTGCTTCTTTTACTTGTACTCTATTACTGCATATTACTTCTGTCTGTTCCTTTACTATACTCTTTAACTATACTCTAGTACTGGGATACTACCACAAAAGGTCTAACTTTGCAACCAACACAGAGCTCATTTTTTTGTTTCATTATTGACATCTGTAGACTTCTTGTAGATACCGTAACTTCTAATAGTTTTTGCGTACCTACAATAGTTTAAGACTTTTATTTTCAGCACTGCATGATTAAAAAGGAAGCTTAAGATATAAGCATAGTCACAATCACATAGTAAACTTATCTTCATTCATTTTTGAGGTGGCAATATTCTTTTTACTGAACTATAAGTCCATCCACAGAGATGCATTTCATTAAAATTGTTTGAATTTATTTTATAGTTATCACTGTTTATAGGGGAAAATCAACAAGTGAAAATGAGCATTCAATACTTAGTATTTTTATGTCCACTGATCACAATTAAAGTTTTGCCTTACAAACAGGTCTCTGTTCTCCAATGCTCTAAATTTCAGCTTATTTAGACTGGGGGTAGATATGAATTTAGAACAAATTCAGTCTTCTCTGAGCTTGAAATAATAATAATTTATATATTAGTAATTTGTTTTTCCAGGATTTGGTCACTTCTTTTGTACTATGATGGACACAGATTCTTAATCATAAACACACACATATATATGTATGCATAAAAATGGCTAGAAAATGCAAGTAAGGTTTTGAAACGGGATAGGATAAATCACGACTAGTTGGATCAAAACCATTTATCCTAGTGCGATCATTACAAAACTTTGGTAACTAATCAGTAAAACCATTTTTAAATTCCATTTGACAAGCCAGCCTCAAAAGAACCAAGTGTCTTTGATGTAAGATACTATGGCTTGTGAAAACAGTTGAATCATGCTTTTGCTGCATTTCTTTTTGCCTTTCAAGGTTTTGCCTTTCAAAATTCTTTTACTGAGAATATCAAAGACCAGTCTTTTGCTTAAGCCCCCTTTCGACCTCTTCTGCCCTTTCAGTATGCCCGAAAGAGCAACCAAAAATTACTTGTCACAAAGGGTATCTGCCTGGTGGAAGCAAGGAGAAGGTAGTAATTTTTATCAGTGCTGGACTACTGTATTTCTCGATCAATCCACACCTGACCTAGGAAGAAAACTGTGTAGAAGAAAGCTCTCTTGGCTTTGGTTAGACCTTTTGGTTAGGTCTTCTCTCACAGCCTTGGTTATGCCACTGAACAATAGTACATTGTCAAAAGTTGAAAATAACAATTTTCTGAATGGAAAGCAGTAATGAAGACTTATTTCTGTCTGTAAATTTGGAATGGTATTTTATGTATTTGGTAACAGTATTTTATGTGTTTGGGTTTGCAGTAGTGGGATAAGTTAAGAATACATATAGTTTGATAAAAAAATAAGTAAAATAAAACGAAGATAAGTCATATAATAAGGGCCAGCAATTACAGAAATATGAACTACTGGTATTAGAAAAGACTATGAGAAAAATACCTTTGCATGGATATTATCATACAGCAAAGATTTGCTTCCTACACTACAAAGTATACTTTGCTAAAAGGAATAACCTGTTTCAAATAAATTTTATTTTAATCAAAGTTATAATATGGGCTATATTTTCTTTGCAAGACCAGTGACTGAATGCAAAATCCACCATTCTTGGCTGCATTAGACTATAAAAGAGGCAAGGAAAAGTAGTCTGTAAATTAATAATTTAGTATAGTATGAGGTTAAGGCCCCTTATTTGCTGTCTTATTTATTAAAAATAAATAAATACAGCAAAACTGTCATTAAATAAGAAAATGTTTTTGCTTTCACAGAATGTGCTAGATGGAGTTAATGATTACAATATTCATCTGCTCTTTCAGTTCAATCTTTTTAGGCCAAAATACCGTTCCATTTTTCTGTATCTTCATTGATTTATTGCACAATTTCCTGACTAAAATATTACAAAATATCTGCATTTCTTTTTTTAGCTTCTGCAGCTAAGGAAGAATATTTTCAACAAGTGTTCCTTTTTCCCTATAGAGGGAGGCAGAATAATAGTAATATTAATTAATAATTATAATCAATAATATAGAGAAAAGAGTTTGATCAAATGCAGGTGTTAATAAATGGCAAACATGAAATATCAGCAGTTTCAAAGCTGTCATAAAGGAAACTGAAATAATATCTACAGGGATTAAATTAAAATAGATATTCACTTATAGGTCAAAATACGTTCAGAGTAAAAAATAGTAGGAAGAGACCTAAGATTTAAAACGTTTCTACAAAAATATTCTAAGGCTGAAAAGTTGTGTTAGTCTGAAATGTATTTGTCTTCTTCCTCATTGCAAAAGGGTTTTGTAAAACTACTTGTATTTGTAAAATACTTAATATCTTTAAAATTAATATCATCCTAAGTCATATTTTGTTTTAATTCTTAGAGGGTGGACAATGTAAGATTGGTTATGGGAACAGATGTGAGAAGCACGATTTTTTGATAAGGAAAAGCACTGCTGTATTACAGTATCAGGTAAAATATTCAAATAATTTATAAATATTTATTTAAAAACCCCAAGCAGAGCTACAGGCTGGGAGAGGAATGGTTGGAGAGCTGCCAGGCAGAGAAGGACCTGGGAGTGATGGTGGATAGTCGGCTGAATATGAGCCAGCAGTGTGCTCAGATGGCCAAGAAGGCCAACGGCATCCTGGCTTGTATCAGGAACAGTGTGACCAGCAGGGCTAGGGAGGTGATCGTCCCCCTCTACTCAGCTCTGGTGAGGCAGCACCTCGAGTACTGTGTTCAGTTTTGGGCCCCTCGCTACAAGAAGGACATGGAGGTGCTTGAGCGGGTGCAGAGAAGGGTGACAAAGCTGGTGAGCGGCCTGGAGAACAAGTCCTACGAGGAGCGGCTGAGGGAGCTGGGCTTGTTCAGCCTGGAGAAGAGGAGGCTCAGGGGCGACCTTATCGCTCTTTATAGGTACCTCAAGGGAGGCTGTAGCGAGGTGGGGGTTGGCCTGTTCTCCCACGTGCCTGGTGACAGGACGAGGGGGAATGGGCTTAAGTTGAGCCAGGGGAGTTTTAGGTTAGATGTTAGGAAGATCTTCTTCACTGAAAGGGTTGTGAGGCATTGGAACAGGCTGCCCAGGGAAGTGGTGTAGTCACCATCCCTGGAGGTCTTTAAAAGACGTTTAGATGTAGAGCTTAGGGAAATGGTTTAGTGGGGACTGTTAGCGTTAGGTCAGAGGTTGGACTCGATGACCTTGAGGTCTCTTCCAACCTAGAAAATTCTGTGACTCTGTGATTCTGTAAAAGTAAATGTTTGTAGTCAGTGAGAATATTCTAGTCAGAAAACATGAAGTATGAAACATTTTCTCTTTACATGACTGCAGTTATGTATACCAAGTACAGTACTCTTCTTAGTTCAAATGGATTTGTAGATAACTGAATCATCAATAACTTATAAGAGCAAAGAAACTTACAAACAAAAAGTCTAAAAAACACACACACAAACAAACATGAAAAACAAAATGACAAACAAACAAACAACAAAAAAACACTGACAGGAAATAACATTTGCAGACATTTTCTTATCTTGTTAGCTTGGTATGAAATTTTGAAGTGTTACTTCAGCTCTAACAATCACAATTACAGCATATTAATATTTATTTAATAAAATTGCGCCAGTTCCTCAGTCTTTACCGAAGTATGAAAATTATCAGTGCATTGCAATTATACGTATGACCTGAAAAAAGTCTTAGATCATTTAGTCTGTGACCTTCACAGTCCAGACTTCAAGTCCAGAGAAGGGCTACAAAGCTGGTGAGGGGTCTGGAGAACAAGTCCTACGAGGAGCGGCTGAGGGAGCTGGGATTGTTCAGCCTGGAGAAAAGGAGGCTCAGGGGTGACCTTATCGCTCTCTCCAGGTACCTTAAAGGAGGCTGTAGTGAGGTGGGGGTTGGTCTATTCTCCCACGTGCCTGGTGACAGGACAAGGGGGAATGGGCTAAAGTTGCGCCAGGGGAGTTTTAGGTTGGATATTAGGAAGAACTTCTTTACTGAGAGGGTTGTGAGGCATTGGAACAGGCTGCCCAGGGAAGTGGTGGAGTCAGCATCCCTGGAGGTCTTTAAAAGACATTTAGATGTAGAGCTTAGTGATATGGTTTAGTGGAGGACTTGTTAGTGTTAGGTCAGAAGTTGGACTCGATGATCTTGAGGTCTCTTCCAACCTAGAAATTCTGTGATTCTGTGATTCTGTGATTCACAATGAACAAATCCTTTTCCATTCACTAAATTCAATCCATAATGAAAGACTCATCTGAACCTGACCTACCAATTCAAAAGAAATTTAATTTTATCCCAATACCAGTTATTAAGAAGTTGATCAACTTTCAAATTAGAAAAAAAAATAGTTAACAATGAAGATGGCACGGGATTTTGTTCTACTAAATATAGTAGATATTTGATAGCAGCTTTAAGGGCTGTGGTCCATAAAGATACTTAGGTGAGTATCAAATTAGATGTTGAGCTTTCTTCAATTTCAGTAAGATATGTTTATGTCCTTTCTGATGTATATAAATGTGGAAATAAGAAAGTGTGTGCATACGTATACATACATGAATGTAACATCCATATATGACAGTCATATAAATGCAATGCACTGATACTTTTCATGGTTCAGTAAAATTCCAGTAAATTTCTACATTTAGTCAGGGGAGTATCTTTAGACTTTTCTGGCTGCACTGAACAAGGCCTTCTTTGGGTTTCAACAAAAAGGCATTAAGTAATCTTTGAGACATACTTCATCTCCCATTGAAGATAATTAAAAACAACTTTCAGAATAATACACAATGTGGGAAACTAATATATTTTGCTGTTTTTACCATGATAAGACACTGATGGATGAATGCTTCTCAAAAGTCTGCACTTGCAAGTGTGAAAGCTGCACAACTTAAAAACTGGCTGTGAATCTTTATATTTCACACTGCCGCCCTCTGTCTAGATTGGTACATATGTTACATTAAGAAAACTTCAGCTAGGCAGTGCGAGCAGACTGACTTCTCCTATCAGGTATTAGAATTAAGGATGTCTTTGGTACATTCTTGAATACGGTGGCGACATGCCACAGACCAGAAGGTGTTGGAACTGCTATCCCTGCTAGGTTGGAGGCTTTGACACAGGCAGAACTTCAGACAGAAGATGCAGCCCTCCAGGTTCCTGGCTGTAGAGAATGCCTGGGGCCCCTCTCTGAGGTCAGGAGAGATGGACCACCACTCTGCAGGAGGTGTGCCATCTTACAAGAGCTGTGCCGTCAAGTAAAAAGTTTATGAGAACAGGTAAATATGTTGTGCTGTATCAAAGAATATGAATGGGGCATAGACAGGCTCTTATCTGCTACAGACTTGCAGAGCCTCTGATCCTGACTGCTGGTGAAAAGTGTCCATTCCCACCATTGAGATAAGTATGGCATCTGGAGAAGGGGAAGGGTGGAAAGTGTTGACCTCTAGCAATGACAAGAAGGTTCACATGAAGGCTTGCAACTACAAAATAGGTTCACTGCCCTCCATGTTGAAGAGAAGCCAGACAGAATCACAGAATCATAGAATATCCTGTGTTGGAGCAGACCTATAAGAACTGAGTCCAACTTTTGGATCCACACAGGGTCATGCCAAAATCAAATCATGTTTCTGAGAGTGTTGTCCAAACGCTTGAACATCATTAGATTTGGAGGCATGACCAATTCCCTGGGGAGAATTTCATGTGGCCAGTGATTGCCCAGCCCTCTAGCCTGTCAAAATCTCCCTGCAAGGTCTCTCTGCCCTCCAGGGAGCCAACAGCTTCTCCTAATTTAGTGTCATACACAAACTTACTCAGTATACATTTAAGTTCTGCTTCCGGGTCATTTATGAAAACATTAAGAGAACGGACCATAAAATCAAAGCCTGGGGAACCCCACTAGAGACTAGCCACCAGCCTGATCTAACCCCATTTACCTCTTAAGCCTGACCCATCAGCCAATAATTCACTCACTGTATTAAGCATTTGTCTGGCTGAATGCTGGATATTTTGTTCATAAGGATACTGTGAGAAATGGTGTCAAAACTTTTCCTGAAATCCAGAATGATTATATCAGCTGGCTTCCCTTGGTCAGCTAGATGGGTAACCTTGTCATAAAAGGGAATTAAGTTTGTTAAACAGGACTTCCCCCTTGTGAATCTGTGTTTGCTGTGACCAATGACTGCATTACCTTTCAAGTGTTTTTCAATAACTCCCAGAATAATCTTTTCCATAATTTTAACAGGCACTGAAGTGAAACTGAAAGGCCTGTTATTACAAGGATATTCTTCCTTGGCCTTCTTGAAAACTGGAACATTTGCCAGCTTCCAGAGGACTGGGACCTCTCCAGATTCCTGAGACCATTGAAAAATAACTGAAAGAGATCTCACGATGATATAAGCCAGCTCTTTCAGTATACCCTGGGATGAATCCCATCAGGCCCCATAGATTTCTATGCACCCAGTTGGAGCAGCAAATCCTGTACAAGTTTAGGCTTTGCTGGGAGTTTATTGTTCCTGCAGTCCAGGTCCTCCAGCTCAATGCTCTGTGTGTCACAGTGTCCACCATCAGTGTTAAAGACAGAGGTGAAGAAGGCATTAAATGTCTCTGCTTTGTCTCTATTTGTGAGGTGACCTTCCTCATCAAGTAACAGATTAATGTTGTCTCTGGTCCTCTTCATGCTGATAACGTATTTTAAAAAGCCCTTTTTATTGTCCCCTCACAGTGCTGGCCTGCTTCTGGCTGGTAGCTCTGATGGAATGCAGCCACTAGTGCTGAGGGAGCTGGCAGATGTGATTGAAAGGCCACTCTCAATAATCTTTGCTCGATTGTAGCAACTGGGAAAAGTGTCTGAAGACTGGAGGAAAGAAAATGGCAATCCTGTCCTCAAGAAGGGTGAGAAGGAAGATCTGGGGAACTACACAATGATCAGCCTCACCTCAATCCCTAGGAAGGTGATGGAACAACTAAACCTAGAAACCATTTCCAGGCACATGAAAAAAATCATCAGGAGTGGTTAGCATGGATTCACCAAGGGGAACTCATGCCTGACCAACCTTATAAGCTTTTATAATGAAATCATGAGCCTGATGGATGAGCAGGGAGCAGTAGGTATTTTCTTCCTGGACCTCAGTAAGGCTTTTGACAGTGTCCTGCCTAAGATCCTCATAAAGACGTTGTTGAAGTATGGGCTAGATGAGCAGACAGCGAGATGGATCAAAAACTGGCTGGACGGCTGGACCCTGAGGCTAGTGGTCAGTAGTGCAAAGTTTAGTTGGAGGCCAGTAATAAGAAGAATATCCCAGACATCAGTAAAGGGTCCAGTCCTATTTAACATCTTCACTAGTGATCTGGATGTTGGGTGATCTGCAAAATACTAATGTGGCCTAAGCAGCTGGGTTCCTGATCATAGTATATCAGGAGAAAACAGCTTCGGTAAATTCCCACCTTGCAATGGCTTTAGCATCTGCCATGTTTTCTAACAATCTGTTAGGTTTTAAAAAGTATCTCAGTTGCAAATGACTCTGTCTTGGAGTCTAGAAAAAAAATACTGTAAACTTTCACAATTTTCATTGTCCTGAGTCACATATGTTTACTTAACTTTTATCCCCTCTACCCCTTGTTAGGGCTAGCCTAGCCTCATGAAAAGAAGCAGGCCTGTGCAGAGATTTCCTACTTTACAGGCTGGAGGTAAAACACCAAGTTAAATATTTATTGAAAAAGTAGGATGAATATAATGAAATGAATTGAACTGCACATTCACTGAGCTGTATGGGATTCCCACATAGGAAATATGAATTTGTGCACCAAAGTACAAAAGATCAGAGCAGGGCACTGAATTACTAATAAGCCTTAATGATTCTGCTAAGAGAAAATGCCACAGATAGTTTACTATATGATGCATGAAAGGCAAAGGAGCAGAACTCTTGGAGGAGGCTGTAATCAGCCACTCAGTGAAGTTTTGTAGGTGGTTATATGGATGTAATACATTGCTAATTCTCTTGTGCCAGACACTGAACTGCTATTAAGGTCTTTGTGGAATTATTAACCCATGACTCTCTGAGGTCATTACACAACAAATATATCCATGTGAGTGACTAAGTACAAGACAATTTTTGAGAACCTTTCATGTGCACATGCTAATTTGGTTTGGATTTTGCTATTTTCTTGAAAATGAAGGTTCAGCAAGCTAACCTTTCTGATATTCACTTTGCAATAATGCACAATAGTCGTAAGGGACATATTAAACAAAAGCAGCTGCTACTTAGAATAGGCTCAATATTGATCTAAATAACAAAAGATTAATTTCAGCTTTCTTTCATTAAAGAACCTGAAAACAAAATATTCCCCTGTACGTAGGCCGATACCTGTATTGGCCAGCTCTCTGTGTTTCCCATTCAAATTAAAAAGGAAAAACACTGCTAAGAAAATAATCCAGCTTGTAATAAATAAAATAATCCATACATTACTAAACTAATCAAATTATTGTAAAACAGGTGGAACTGAATGAACATAACTGAATGAATATAAATTATAACATTGTTTTTAAATTAATCTAGATGTCATCACTCTCAAAAAACAAACAAACAAACAAACAAAAAATAGTGATTTATCTGAAAATCCAAAAAGTGAATTTGCGTGTGTGTGAAGGGACAAAACAGTAATTGTATACATATATGCAGTCTTTAAAAAATATTTAGTATACTCTATTTCTATGAATGGTTAAACAGAATTTCTATTTTGTGGAAGTCATTTAACATTCTATCTGTACAATCAAGATTTTGTATACAAAATCTGACATTTGGTGATTGATTATAAATTATCTCATAAAGGACACAAACACAAATTCATATTTTTACGTCGTACTACCTCTCAAACAAACATTAAAAGGGAATACATTTAAACATCAATGACAAAGCTAAATAGGAAAAAAGAAAGAAAAAGAATTAATAAAGATGACACTTTTCAAACAACTCTAATGTTAAAGACATTAATTTGTTCCTACTTTAAAAAGTCATTCTTTTGAATTATTTCTACAGCTTATTAATTATTAGTCAGTAACTCAATAATATTTGACCATTTGTTTACTTCTTTTGGTACCAAAATTATGAAATAAGAACTACAGGTGGAGCTTTAGCACAAACCTCCCAAATGCTCCAGTATTTTTTTAAATATTCCACCTAGCCTTTTTCAAATACACTATCAAAAAGTCAGCCCTGGCTACTGCTGATCGTTTGCCCAGGTCAGACCTGCTAATTGGGTTCCTGAATCCCATCCCCATCCTTCAACTTTTACCTTTGCCTAGTTTAAATGGTTTCCTTGCTGGCTTCCAAACTCCATTTAGAGAACATTGGATAGGAAGTCCAGCCTCCTAACTCAACACAGAGATAGCCAAAAATAGTAATTCCAATTGTACTGAGTACAGGTGTCAAGGTGTTAGCAGCAGGGGTGGGGATGCATCATGGGTGGCCTTGGTGAAAAATGACCCATGCCAGACAGAACTGATTCCAGAGGGCTCCAACAGCCTTAGCAGGGCATGAATACAGGTAAGATGGTGGTGCCTTGGGGAAAATGTATTTAAGAAGGGAAGAAAAAAAATAATGTTACACGGGCAGAGCAAGGAGACAAAAAGGAGCACAAGAAAAACAGCAGAGGCAACACAGAAGTAAAAGAACAAGGAGGTGCTCCACAGCACTGGAGACAATATCCATGCTCTGGAGGACCCCACGGTGAAGCAGATGGACATTTTCTGAAGCAACTGTGACCTGTGGAGAAAGCCTGCACTGGAGCAGCTGAATATTATCAGAAGGACTGAGAGAGCCCATGATGGAACACAGGAAATGTTTGAAAAGGGAAAAGTTGCAGAGAAGAAATGTTATGGACTGACAATATGCATCCCCCCATTCACTATGCTGCCTGGGGGTGGGGTTAGAGGAATCAGGAATGAAGGAATGAAGTTGAACATGGGAAAAGGGGGAGGAGAGATGTTGCTCCAAAATTGTCTTTGTTCCTCACTACCCAAATATATTTTTATTGGCAATAAATAAAATACATTTTCTCTGAGGTAAGTATGGTTTGCCTATGATGACGATTGGTAAGTGATCTCCCTGTCTTTATCTTTACCTGAAAGCTTTCTCAACCTATTTTTGCCCATCTGGCTTGCCAAGGAGATGGGTGGCTATGTGACTGTTAACTAAGGCTAACATACCATAGCTTTGCATAAGTAACTTCCAGTTCCTAGCATCCCCTTTCTCCTTTCCTTGTTGTATAATGCCTAAACTTAGATGGAATCTGTAAAGAATTACAAAAACAGAAATAAGCAAACAAAAAATAAATAGAAATAATAGCAATAGAAATAATTAATAGTGATAATAATAATAATGCATTGCTGTTCCTCTGTTAAAAGAACAAGACAGATATGTATAAATGGGAAATAATGTCCTGCAGCATTTCTCAGTGCTCTTTCACTGTTCCTCAGGAGAAGAAAAAAAAAAATCTCAAGTAAAAGAAAAGTAAAAGCTGCTTTGAAAAGGCACTTAAAATAGTACTATTTTTAAAAGTTAAGATTTAATGATAACTTTTTTGTCACCTATCATAGATCAATAATAGTTTGTGATACTTGATATAAATAACAGCAACAGGTAGAAATATAAAGGTCACTGAAACATATCATTGCAGATGTGATGATCAGTAAAGGTCAGAACTCCCTTCTCCTTAGTTCCTCGGTGGCCCCATGTGAATGCTCTGCTTCCCTGTGTGTGCAAGTTCATTAATTTGACACTTAGTGTACTGCTCTGATGTTCTACCATTTAAAATCAGTCTGAATAAAAGTAAAGGGATGGTCCTTTTGCTGTGAAAGGTGCAGTTAAAAAGAACACAGGTAATATTCTTTTTTCATTTGAAAATGTTCTACATGTCACACACACATTCAAGTGATCATTTATTAACTAAGAATCAGAGTCATAGAATCTCTTGGGTTGGAAGGGAACTTTAAGATCACCCAGTTCCAAAACCCCTGACGGGGTGCCACCCACTAGATCAGTTGGCTCAGGGCCTCATCTAACCTGGTCTTGAACAGGTGTTGGGCATCCACAGCTTCTTGAGGCAAACTTTTCCAGTGCCTCACCACCCTCTGAGTGCAGAATTTCTTCCTAACACCTAAGCTAAATCCTTCTTCCAATTTAAAACTATTTCCCCTTGTCCTGTCACTATCTGCCCATATAAGAAGTCACTCTACATCTCTTTTACAGGTCCAGTGCAAGGTCACAATGAGGTCTCCCTAGAGCTGCCTTCTCTTCTCCATGCTGAAAATTTCCAAGCTTTTTCAGCCTTTCTTCATAGAAGAAGTTTTCCAGCCCTCTGGTAAATTTATGGGGCCTCCTCTAGACCCATTCTATCAGACCAACAGACTTCTTGTTCTCGGGGTCCCTGACCTGGATGCAATACTCCAAGTGAGGCCTCACAAGAGGGGGAAAACGACTTCCTCAACCTGCTGGCCATGGCTCTTTTGATGTAGCCCAGGATACAGATGACCTTCTGGGCTGCAAGCACATAATTATGACTATGCGATGTCATGGTAGGAATATGACAGCCTTACAGAAGTCTGGGTAAATGACATCGGACAATCTTCCTTTGTCAACTGATGCAGTCACTCTATCATAGAAGGCCACCAGATTGGACAGACACAAGTTGCCCTTGATGAAGCCACGCTAAGTGTCTTAGATCACATGCTTGTCTTGAATGTGCCTTAACACTGCTTCCATAAGGGTGTGTTCTATGATCTTCCCAGGAACAGAGGTGAGGCTCACTGGTCTGAAGTTCCCAAGGTCCTCCTTTCTACCCTTTTCAAAAATGGGAGTGATGTTTCCCTTTTCCCAGTCACCAGGGACTTCGCCTGACTGCCAGCACTTTTCAAATAGGATGAAGAGTGACTTAATGATTGCATCAGCCAGTTCTCTTAGGACCCTGGGATATATGTCATCAGGTCCCATAGACTTGTAGTTGTTAAGTTGTGTCAGGAGTTCTGACAGCTCTTTGCTTAGAGTGGGAGAGACTTTGCTACCCTCATATACAGTTTCAGGGAAATAAGAGACATAGGAAGCCTGACTGCCAGTGAAGACTGCGGCAAAGAAGTTGTTGAGTACCTCAGCCTTCTCCATGTCCATTGTTACCAGTTGTCCCTTCTCATTTATCAGAGATCTTGTCTCTGCTAGTTTGTTGCATGGATCATACATTATTAAGCTGTATTCCTTGAGAGTAAGAGTTATTAAAGTGGCTTTGACCGTTTGATCTACTCTGGAACATTTCAATGCCCTTGCAGCTTAGTAAAAGAAACCAATGACAATTAAGTTTCAGTGGCTTACAGGTGATTTCACAACATGAAACTAAATCCTAATTTCGTGGATGTGCAGTAGATCATCTGAGCATGTGACACCATTAACTAAATAATTAAGTAAAGTCTGTTAACATAGTTGTTTGTGGGCTATTAAATTAATAAGCGTCTTGTTTGACTTTTATATTCACTGTCTCTTACAATCAATGCAAAGAATCTGACAATCCCAGAAAGCTGTTCAGCCTACCTATCTCAGAATCTCAGACCTGTACAGTAGGTGGGATATGCACAAGGACTATTGAGATTTTGTCCAATTGTATGTAAACTGAACAATTTTCAACCGGAAGAGATGGGACAGGAAAAACGTAGTAGGTTGTTGAATTATGCAATAGCTATGCGATGTGCAATACCATGAAACCCAATAGCTTTAATATGTCATTATATATATATATATTAATTCTAACTTTTATTAACTATTTTTTCGTGTCTTCAATATTTATTTTCTCATTCTATCCCACATCTGCAGCTGTTTTGTTTTGTTGTTGTTGTTCCTTGCCATTTAGTATCAATAAAGTCTGAAGAAAATAATATTTGAGAAATCTGCATTACTCTGTTTCTTCCAGTATTCTCAAGCACTGTTAAAATGCACATACAGACACATACTTTCTTGTGAAACCCACTAAGCAAACGTATAATTCTGGCCAGTATAAAAATAAAAATGCAAACAAAAAATATATATTTTTTTCCTTAAAAAAAATAAAATTAAACTCAGCAAAGAGTAAAATTTTTCTGAAACTCTTTTGGCACTATTACAATTTTTTGTCTAATTCTAAAATAAATTGTTGAAGGTGAGGCAAATGCACAAAATTAATCATGATTCTTTCTGATTCATTGTCTCTTTACAAAATATTTACCAGATGGTTTCTGTAAGTGATTTACAGACTAAGTATTTCATGGAAGCTGATCAGTTAAGTGGTCCTTTACTCACTACCCTTCATTTATGTTCAATTGCCTATGGTAGGATTTATTTTCCTCACTTAAGGTATGAACAATATGGAAGTCAGAATCTGAGAAAGTCCTCAGGTTTCCCTTCTAGTTGGTGGAGTAAAATGTGAACTTACAGAGTCATGCTGACCTAGCATAAATGTCTGATATATGTAAGAGAAGTGATATCTTAAAAGTATGTATATCTTCATTTAACCATAAGGCAAGCTGATGAGGATGATTGGCTCCATTGTAGATGTCTACAAAACCTTCCTATACCACTTCTAAATTTTACAGTTCACATCATGTCTTTTTAGCCACATAGCTAAAAGCAAATTTTTTGAAAGTGATAAGCAACTAGTAATACACAATAGTGTAACTGTAAAATGAGTTTTAATAAGTACCGCGTTAAAAAAAAAAAAAAAAAAAAAAAAAAAAAGTGAAAGTTATAGCAGAGAAACTTAGATTCTGAACACATTTAGAATTTCTGGTTTAATGCAGTCTGACTGGTTTGACAAAAATCAAATTTCTGCTTACTTTCTGTGTGAATGTAGTTGCATTTAGACAAAGCAGTTCTCATGGGCCAATGTTTGGTTGAAGCAAGGTGTAAAGTGCATAAACAATGTATCTTGTCACTATTTTAGATGGTTATTAAACTCAATTGGTTAACTAGAACTGACATATACAACGTATACAAGTCAGATGAGTCATCTGACAATTTTTTCTGAATTAGTTTATACTGACCATACACACTGAAATTTCATGTCTATTTTCTTATGTATTTGATATAAATATTAAACAAAGGGAATATAGAAAAGCAAAAGGAATATAGAAAATTATACATAATTGACATTTAAAATGAATGTAAGATCCACAAGATATGAAAGTGTGGACAACTGTGTCTACATTTATTTTAAAAGACACCCTCTATTACAATATGCTAAAAGTTTTTTACAACTGTGTGTCAGTTATTTATCCTTCTAAAAAATGTTTCAACTTTATAAGAATACCCTACTCACTTGCCATTTAACGCTGCTACTCCAACAGTGCTTCTGGCAATTGACATACTTGCCACAAATGTCCACTGCTGACTTTGAGGGTCCCACCTCTCAACTGTATTCAAATAGCTCCAACCATCATGGCCTCCTACTGCATAAATAGGCCCTTCAAGAACTGTAACTCCTAAAATGAAGGAGAGAGTGAGAGAAGGTAAAAGTATTCTTTTTCTAGCAATAATAATAATCAAAAAATGTTTTCCATAGCAGCTATGCATAAACTTGCATATTCAAAGTAAAAATGGAAACACCAATTTCAATTTTTATTAATTAAGAATTAACAAATAAGAATAAAATGAATGCCAATCAACAGGGCTTTATGAAGGTCTTCTCAAACAAACAATTTCATTCTTTGAGAAGATCATTTGCTTCATAGAATAAACAGTCAATGATGTGAAAGTCTTAGATTTCTGTAACTTGTTTGACATTGTAAACTGCTTCATCATTTTTCCTTATGAAAACTTTCCTTAGGAAAATAAATGACAACTACAGAGAATGGGAAACTTCACAGGACAATAATGTTGGATATATAAGGGTTATTTTATCTAGTGAAGAAAGGAGAAAAAAAGCAAAGTATGAAAGCTGAAGTAGGAAAAAATAAATAACAAAGAGACAAATTTTTAACTAGAGCTGTTTAAAATCAACAGTTCAAAGCAACTGATGAATTCTCACGGTATCTTCAGTTAAGCTTAGAAGGCTCTGGTAAATATGACAGAGCTAAGCAGCATTTGTTACAATACAGTGAGCTTAGGAACCCCCCCAGGGATATTCAGCATTCTGTGAATCCCCAGTCCCAAATAAGTATTATTCTGGAAATCTTAGGCTAAATTCCATTCTACTCATAAGCCAGTGTGTTTTTATTTATTTATCTATTTTATTTATTTATTTATATTTTTTTATTTTGCTCCATTTCACATAATTTGAACTCCTTATAAAGTGAGAAAACAGTAGATTATTAAAGTTTCAGAGAATGGAAAACATATTAACATATTGTGGAAAAAAGAATATGTTTTAAAAAAAAAAAAAATGAGTTAAAAAAAAATAAGTAAAGCTTCCTTTTTTTAAGTAGAACTGTTTTTTTCTACTTCAGAACAGACATTAATTCAAAGGTTAATTTGTACATCTGTATATATATTATTTATATAAAACAGTTTAAAAGTATATTTATTAATGAGCTTGAATAACTGTCATCCTGATGTTCACAGTAACTTATTCCTGTAGTTTCTTTTTAAAATAGACAAGTACTTAAAAAAACCTACTAGCTATTACTGAAACATTACTATTTATAAAGTGTGAATCAAGTCTTTTTCTGTAGAATCTTCAGTGATCTCATTCTCCAATTTCATATGGTCCGAGCGGTCTTCTTGAAAAAATATTTTAGTTCAACATTTCATCTATAATTTTACCAGAATATTAAAACATATATTTAATTTTATTTATGATGTATATAGCTCAATATCTCATCTCAGAAAGCAAGCAGCAGCAATCATGTAAGATATATTTGTGATTGTACAGAAAAACAGGAGAAGATATTCTGCAGTTGTTGATTTTTTTCTTCTTACCCTAATCATTGAATTATCTATGTTGGATAAGACCTTCAAGATCATCAAGCCCAACCATTAACCTGACCTACTGAGTAACAACACTAAACTTTGTCCCTTAGTGCCACATCTACAAGTCACTTGAATACCTCTGGGGTGGGGACTCCACCACTTCCCTGGGCAACCTGTTCCAATGCATGGCAACTCTCTCTGTGAAGAAATTCTTCTCAATGTCCAATCTAAACCTCCCCTGATGCAACTTGACAACATTTCCTTACATCCAATCGCTTGTCACCTGAGAAAATATGAGCCAGCAGTGTGCTCAAGTGGCCAAGAAGGCCAACAGCATCCTGGCTTGTATCAGGAACAGTGTGACCAGCAGGGCTAGGGAGGTGATCGTCCCCCTCTACTCAGCTCTGGTGAGGCAGCACCTCGAGTACTGTGTTCAGTTTTGGGCCCCTTGCTACAAGAAGGACATGGAGGTGCTTGAGCGGGTGCAGAGAAGGGCGACGAAGCTGGTGAGGGGCCTGGAGAACAACTCCTACAAGGAGCGGCTGAGGGAGCTGGGCTTGTTCAGCCTGGAGAAGAGGAGGCTCAGGGGCGACCTTATTGCTCTCTACAGATACCTTAAAGGAGGCTGTAGTGAGGTGGGGGTTGGCCTGTTCTCCCACGTGCCTGGTGACAGGACGAGGGGGAATGGGCTTAAGTTGAGCCAGGGGAGTTTTAGGTTAGATGTTAGGAAGAACTTCTTCACTGAAAGGGTTGTGAGGCATTGGAACAGGCTGCCCAGGGAAGTGGTGGAGTCACCATCCCTGGAAGTCTTCAAAAGACGTTTAGATGTAGAGCTTAGGGATATGGTTTAGTGGGGACTGCTAGTGTTAGGTCAGAGGTTGGACTCGATGATCTTGAGGTCTCTTCCAACCTAGAAATTCTGTGATTCTGTGACTCTGTGATTCTGTAAAAGAGACCAACACCCTCATCACTGCAACCTCCTCTCAGGTAGTTGTAGAGAGTGATGAAGTCTTCCTTCAGCCTCCTCTTCTCCAGACTAAACAACCTCAGTTCCCTCAGCCTCGTAACATCTGTTTTCTATTCCCTTCAGCTTCATTGCTCACCTCTGCACACACTCAAGCAGCTCAATATCCTTCTTGTAGTGAGGGGCCCAAAACTGAACACACTGCTCAAAGTGTGGTCTTACCATTGCCACCTAGAAGGGGACAATGATTTCCCTGGTTCTGCTGGCCACACTACTTCTGATACCAATCAGAATGCCATTAGCCTTCTTGTCCACCTGGGCACGCTGCTGGCTCATGATCAGTTAGCTGTTGACCAGCTCCCCCAGGTCTTTTTCTAATGAGGAACTTTCCAGCCTCTCTTCACCAAGCCTATACTGCTGGATGGGGTTATTCTTACCCAAGTGCAGGACCCAGCACTTACCCTTGTTGAATGTCATGCAATTGGACACAGGCACATCCATCAAGGCTATCCAGATCTCTTTGCAAAGCCTTCCTAGCCTTCCTAGCCTGAGTTAGTCCCAACTAACTCAGTATCATCTGTAAACTTACTATGGTTGCACTTGATCCACTCATCCAAATCACTGAAAAAAATGTTGAACAAACTTGGCACTAAGACTGACCCGTGGGGGACGCTACTGGTGACTGGTTGCCAACTGGATTTAATTTCATTCACCATGACTCTTTGAGTCCAGCCATCCAGCCTGTTCTTCATCTAGTGAACCATATACCTTTCCAAGACATGAGCAGCCTGTTTATTCAGAAGAATATTGTTGTAGATGGTGTCAAACATTTTAATAAAATCAAGATAAGCAATATCTACAGCTTTCCCCTCATCTACTAAGTAGGTCATCTTGTCATAGAAGATAAGGTTAGTCAGGCAGAAGTTTCTTTTCATAAACACAGGCTGGGTGCTCAGTTTTCCCTAAAAGTCATAAACATTCCCAGATGATGAACAACAAAGATTAAATCATCCAAAAAAATATTTGCTACAGTTTATTATAACGATGTTGTACTGGGTCTAGCTGGAATGTTAACTTTCCCTGCAGAAGCCCATACAGTGCTGTGCTCTGCACTTGTAGCTGGAACTTGTAGCTGGCCATTTGCCGAGGCGATCGGCTCCGGGGCAGACGCGTTCTGCAGCGGAGCGGGGGATCGGGCCAGGCAGGGCTAATTTTGTCCGGCATCGAGCCTACTAGAGGGAGCCGCCAGGACCCGGCAGCCCTCGTGAGGGAGGCTGACGAGGCGAAGGCGGAGCCAGCAGCGCCCCCTCCCCAGCCCTTCAAAAGCAGCCCCTAGGGAGCGCGAGCGACCAGGAGCGCGGCGAACAGGGCGGGCAAACAGGGCGTGGCGCGTCAGAGGGAGTGGCGCGGCAGTTAGCGCGGCAGTTCGCGCAGGCAGGGCGCGCAGGAAGGGCAGAGCGCTCCCCCTACACACAAACAACACCTCGTTAACAACAGCCGTAACTAGGCGATAATGGTGGCCACCAGGCACGGCGCGCTCTCCAGAAAGTCGGTGCACACGCAGACCGACTACCCGTTAAAAAATGCCGCAGTTCAGGTCACCGGATGCAAGGAGTGTCTGAGCCTCTTGCTGCCATCGGCGGGAGGCAGAGAAACTGCGTGCGTGAGGTGCGAGCAGGTGGATGACCTGGTCCGCATGGTGGCGGAGCTCAAGGAGGAGGTGGAGAGGTTGAGGGCCATCAGGGAGTGTGAGCGGGAGATAGACTTCTGGAGTAACTCCCTGCAGGGCCTCAAGGGGAGGTGCCGAGGTGAGACTCCCCAAATGGGGGCGGACCCCCTGCCCTGTCCCCGTCGGGCAGAGGGAGGGGATCTGGGAGCTGAGGAGGAATGGAAACAGGTCCCTGCTCGACATCGCAGGCGATGCTCTCCCCTTCCGGCCCCACCTTCCCAGGTGCCCTTACACAACAGGTTTGAGGCCCTAGAGATTGAGAGGCCGGTGTGTGAGGAAGAGGTAGCAAATGTTCCCAGGAGGATGCCTGGAGCGAGGAGGTCGACTCCGCGCCTCAGGACTGCCTCCACCAAAAAAGACAGGAGGGTTATTGTTGTTGGTGACTCGATTCTTAGGGGAACAGAGGGCCCTATTTGTCGGCCGGACCCTACCCGTAGGGAAGTCTGCTGTCTCCCTGGGGCCAGGGTCAGGGACGTTGCCAGGAAGCTTCCTAACCTGGTACGCCCCTCTGACTATTACCCCCTTTTGATAGTCCAGGCGGGCAGTGATAACATCGAAGAGAGAAGCCTCAAGGCTATCAAAAGGGACTTTAGGGGGCTGGGTCGGTTAGTGGATGGAGCGGGAGTGCAGGTGGTGTTTTCGTCCATCCCTATGGTGGCAGGGAGGAGTTCAGAGAGGACACGGAAAGCCCACCTGTTAAACACGTGGCTCCGGGGCTGGTGCCAACGCAGAAATCTTGGGTTTTTTGATCATGGGGCACTTTACTCAGCACCTGGCCTGATGGCCGCAGACGGGTCCCTATCTTTTAGGGGAAAAAGGATCCTGGGCCAGGAACTGGCAGGGCTCATTGAGAGGGCTTTAAACTAGGTAGGAAGGGGGATGGGGCTGAGGCTAGGATTGTTGGGGCTGTGCCAGGGGGAACAATGGCAAGGCCGGAGGATAAGGCAATGGCCCAGCTGAAGTGCATCTACACCAATGCACGCAGCATGGGTAACAAACAGGAGGAGCTGGAAGCCATCGTGCGGCAGGCAGGCTACGACTTGGTTGCCATCACGGAGACGTGGTGGGACCAGTCTCATGACTGGAGTGCTGCAATGCCTGGCTATAAGCTCTATAGAAGGGACAGGCAGCATAGAAGGGGTGGTGGTGTGGCTCTCTATATTAGAGAGTCTTTCGAGGCTGTAGAACTCGAGGTTGGGAATGACAAGGTCGAGTCCCTTTGGGTTAGGATTGGCAGGGACAACAAGGCTAGTGTCCTGGTCGGGGTCTGCTATAGACCGCCGAACCAGGATGAGGAGACGGATGAGGAATTCTACAGGCAGCTGACAGAGGTTGCAAAATCATCAGCTCTTGTACTCGTGGGGGACTTCAACTTCCCTGACATATCCTGGAAGCACAACACAGCCCTGAGAAAGCAGTCTAGGAGGTTTCTGGAGAGCGTGGAAGATAGCTTCCTGACACAGCTGGTTAGTGAGCCTACCAGGGGAGGTGCCCCGCTAGACCTTCTCTTCACAAACAGAGAAGGACTGGTGGAGGACGTGATCGTCGGGAGCTGTCTAGGGCAGAGTGACCACGCAATGGTGGAGTTCACTATTCTTGGCGAGGCCAGGAAGGGGACCAGTAAAACCGCTGTATTGGACTTTCGGAGGGCTGACTTTGAGCTGCTCAGGACACTGGTTGGTGGAGTCCCTTGGGAGGCGGTTCTGAAGGGCAGAGGGGTCCAGGAAGGCTGGGCGCTCTTCAAGAGGGAAGTCTTAATGGCGCAGGAACGGTCTGTTCCCACGTGCCCAAAGACGAGCTGGCGGGGAAGAAGACCGGCCTGGCTCAACAGAGAATTGTGGCTTGATCTTAGGAGGAAAAAGAGGGTTTATAAGCTTTGGAAAAGTGGGCAGGCCACTAAGGAGGACTTTAAAGAAGTAGCGAGGCTGTGCAGGGACAAAATTAGGAAGGCCAAAGCTCATCTGGAGCTCAATCTGGCTACTGCCGTTAAAGATAACAAAAAACGTTTCTATAAATACATCAACACAAAAAGGAGGACTAAGGAGAATCTCCATCCTTTACTGGATGCGGGGGGAAACTTAGTTACAAGAGATGAGGAAAAGGCGGAGGTGCTCAATGCCTTCTTTGCCTCAGTCTTTAGCGGCAATACCGGATGTTCTCTGGATACCCAGTACCCTGAGCTGGTGGAAGGGGATGGGGAGCAGGATGTGGCCCTCATTATCCATGAAGAACTGGTTGGTGACCTACTACGGCACTTAGATGTGCACAAGTCGATGGGGCCAGATGGGATCCACCCAAGGGTACTGAGGGAACTGGCAGAGGAGCTGGCCAAGCCGCTGTCCATCATTTATCAACAGTCCTGGCTATCGGGGGAGGTCCCAATCGACTGGCGGCTAGCAAACGTGACGCCCATCTACAAGAAGGGCCGGAGGGCAGACCCAGGAAACTACAGGCCTGTCAGTTTGACCTCAGTGCCAGGAAAGCTCATGGAGCAGATCCTCCTGAGAGTCATCATGCAGCACTTGAAGGGGAAGCAGGCGATCAGGCCCAGTCAGCATGGCTTTATGAAAGGCAGGTCATGCCTGACGAACCTGATCTCCTTCTATGACAGAGTGACACACTGGGTGGATGAGGGAAAGGCTGTGGATGTGGTCTACCTTGACTTCAGCAAGGCTTTTGACACCGTCTCCCACAGCATTCTCCTCAAGAAACTGGCTGCTCTTGGCTTGGACTGGCGCACGCTTCGTTGGGTTAGAAACTGGCTGGATAGCCGGGCCCAAAGAGTCGTGGTGTATGGAGCCAAGTCCAGTTGGAGGCCAGTCACTAGTGGCGTCCCCCAGGGCTCGGTGCTGGGGCCGGTCCTCTTTAATATCTTCATCGATGATCTGGACGAGGGCATCGAGTGCACCCTCAGTAAGTTCGCAGATGACACCAAGTTAGGTGCGTGTGTCGATCTGCTTGAGGGTAGGAAAGCTCTGCAGGAGGATCTGGATAGGCTGGACCGATGGGCTGAGGTCAACTGCATGAAGTTTAACAAGGCCAAGTGCCGGGTCCTGCACCTGGGGCGCAATAACCCCAAGCAGAGCTACAGGCTGGGAGAGGAATGGTTGGAAAGCTGCCAGGCAGAGAAGGACCTGGGAGTGATGGTGGACAGTCGGCTGAATATGAGCCAGCAGTGTGCTCAGGTGGCCAAGAAGGCCAACGGCATCCTGGCTTGTATTAGGAACAGCGTGACCAGCAGGGCTAGGGAGGTGATCGTCCCCCTGTACTCAGCTCTGGTGAGGCCGCACCTCGAGTACTGTGTTCAGTTTTGGGCCCCTCGCTACAAGAAGGACATGGAGATGCTTGAGCGGGTGCAGAGAAGGGCGACGAAGCTGGTGAGGGGCCTGGAGAACAAGTCCTACGAGGAGCGGCTGAGGGAGCTGGGCTTGTTCAGCCTGGAGAAGAGGAGGCTCAGGGGCGACCTTATTGCTCTTTACAGATACCTTAAAGGAGGCTGTAGAGAGGTGGGGGTTGGCCTGTTCTCCCACGTGCCTGGTGACAGGACGAGGGGGAATGGGCTTAAGTTGAGCCAGGGGAGTTTTAGGTTAGATGTTAGGAAGAACTTCTTTACAGAAAGGGTTGTGAGGCATTGGAACAGGCTGCCCAGGGAAGTGGTGGAGTCACCATCCCTGGAAGTCTTCAAAAGACGCTTAGATGTAGAGCTTAGGGATATGGTTTAGTGGAGGGCTGTTAGCGTTAGGTTGGAGGTTGGACTCGATGACCTTGAGGTCTCTTCCAACCTAGAAAATTCTGTGATTCTGTGAACAGCAGTGTTATCACTCCAGTGTTGTGTCTACTGCTGAGCAGTGTTGGCACAGCATCGGGCCTCTCTCTAACCCTTCTAGGGGGTGGGCAAAAAAGTGAGAAGAGAAACATCAACAGGGCAGCTGACCTAAACCAACCACAGGGATATTCCATACCATATGACGTCACACTCAGCAATGAAAGGTGGAAACAGGAAGAAGAGGGGAGGGGTGGGCTCTCATTGTGAAAACGTTGGTCCTCCTCCCAAACACCAGCTACGTGCGTTGAGGCCCTGCTTCAAGGACGTGGTCAATCATAGCTCATTTGTGGGAAGTAGAGAGTAATTTCTTTCCTCTGAACTTCCACATACCCTTCATTTGTTTTATTTGTTTGTTTTCCTCCTTTTTTTTTTTTTTTGTCTTTTCCCCCTCCCTTTTCCCTTTCCCTTTTTATTTCCCTTTAGTTAAATTGTTTAGTTCATAATAATCTTTATTTAATTATTATAATTATTTCCCTTTAATTAAATTATCCTTATCTCAACCCATGAGTTGTTCTTTGCTTTACTTCTCCCCCTCCTCATCTGAGGAGGGGGAGTGAGAGAGCAGTTGTGGTGTTTAGCTGCCCAGCAGAGTAAAACTACCACAGCAAGCATTATATGGAAAATAGTCTTCACTGACTTCTCCATGATTAGAACTTTACTGGGTTTATGCACATAAAACCCTGTAAGATGCACAATTCCTTCAGATTTTTTCCCAATGTCTATTACTTTGCATTTACCACCTGCTATTGTGTTACCAATTCAACTGTTTTTCAAAGCTCATTAGAGTATTCTCTTAACTTCTCTGATCTTGTTGAATAACATCTACATATTTTGCTATCATGTACATTTCCATGTAAGCTAATCTTACACTGACAGAGGGCAGTGTTGCAATTTTATGTTATAACAAAATAAAAATGCTGATTTGGTGTGAGATATATGTCCTGCTCCTCTGCCAAATATATATATATATAGTTACTGCTACACAGACGAAGAAATCAGAAAGTTTAATTTGCTTAAAAAAATTACGTGGTGCAATAACAAATTGTCCGTTTTTGCCAGTTTGCATTGCTTCTGTAATAGGAAAAATTACTGTCAAAACTGTAGATAAATTATTCCTTCCATTCTTTCTAAAAGTAATCTTCTCTGTTGCTGTCTTATAGCATGTACAAACTTGCTGTGAGTATATAATATTTAAGGTTCCTTCTTTACAGAATATCAAATGCAGTCGTATCCTTACATTTGCTCCATAACAAATGAGCCATTATGGCTCCTTGTGTTTTAAAATATTAGACAGATTCTGCAAGATCAAATTTCATTCTGTTTTGTTTGTATTACATGTGAGGGCAAATAATTATTTTGCATTACTTAAATAAAATATACTGATGTTTAAAGCTAATAAGCAAATATATTAAAAAACAAAAACAAAAACAAAAAACCAACATGGTGCTGCATTCCATTAGTTCCATAAAGTATTATCATGCTTGTTTAAAATGATTTGTGTCCTTTTAAAATTTTGTTTTGATATCTGAAGATATTTGAGAAGCAAAATTGCAAAATGGTACAGATTGAGAAACTTGTAGTCACAGCTGGTACCAACTAACTCTAATACACCCATGAAAATTAATGGATGTAGATGTGTTTGCAAAGAATGTAAACCACATGGAGAGGCAGAAAGAATTACACAAGAAACATTAGAAATCTGGAAAACCTGCTGAAAAATCAATGAGAGATGTAGGCTTTATCAACATATTATTTCCCATCATAGTGTATAAGTACCCATATAAAGAGATTTTATGATTTCTGCTACAAGAGATCTAATGACTGGAAATAGTTACCTGTTAAATTCAGGCTTAGGATAATATTCCATATTTTAACCAGTGAGGATATAGGATTTTTGGAATTGTGAACACAACAATGTGATAGTTTCTGTGTTGCTTGAACTTTTCATATCTACACTGATAGGATTTAGAAAGACATGTTCAAAGTCTTTGAGAAAGTGAAATGACTGGGTGAAATTCAGTGGTCCTTTTGCAGAAAATCTACTGACAGACTCACAGTCTACTGTGATCTACAGCAGTAGGTTCAAGCCATAAGATATATTATCCAGTATAAACTTGCTAAATTTGGGCATGAATATCGCACTCTCATTGGCTGTTGGGCTAGATGATCTTAGAGGTCTTTTCCAACCTGAATGATTCTATGATTCTGTGGTGATTCTATGTTATGGGGAATAATGATAAACTTCTGAAGGCTGGTCTAGACAAACCTGTCAAACTGACAATTGCAGGAGGCCTACTGATGAAAGCAATATAGATATAGAACATAAATTAATAAATCATGTTCTAGTGAGTGAGATAGTTTGCAGGACAGTCATCTCCATGGGAAAAACAGCTAGATCTCTGCAATGCATCTAACTGCATAATAGTTTTTCTTTCATGTTGTTTAATAGCAAATCTACTGTTTCTCTTTTACCCTTCATGCATGCACCCTCTTTCCAACTCCAGTGGGCTGATAAATAATTCTTTTTATATTCCATCCATTCTTTGTCTATTGCTTAACACAGATTACATATCAGAGACATTTTGGTGTTGGGGGCACACCCAACATCACCTACTGAGTACTCATTATTATTCAAATATACCAGATACCTTTTGGTGATATTGTCTGTCAAATAACACTGACAAATAACAATAAACTGTTTGGCTACTTGTTCTTAGTTTCTTGATCATCCATACCTCTTTCCAACAGTTTTCTGTTGATTTTTGGCAATCCCTGCACAGCTCTTTGGACCATAATAATAATAATAATAATAATAATAACAGTAAAAAAGGCACAACTAGACAAAGTATCAAAATAATAGAATAATATGAAGTTTGATTATTTTGCTGGATTCACATTACAGTGGAGACCCTCACTTATTAGTCTGTGATGAGCATTCTTCCTTTTTCTTACTTGCATAGCTCTGTATTGTATGAAATTAAAAACATTCAGGGAGCCATCTGGCACTTAGTTACCATAGTTATCCGTGTCCTATCATTCCTCTCACTTTTTCTCTTTTCCATTTTGTATTAACACGACCCATAATAAGAATAGTCCTTGCAGAAGAATCTGTGGAGATTTATCCCAGAGCTTTACAGCCACCCTGAAAGAGAGGAGACCACATCTTCAGTGCAGCCCTTTCCTGATTTTGGAACCTAGATACCCATCTTCCTGCCCAACTAATTAAGTTAATTGATAATACAGGCAAACTTAGTGACTCGCAGCGGCAATTCCAATGCTTTCGAAGAATAAAATTGTACGTACATCCCACATGTCTGAGTCAAAGAAAATTAGTCAAAGAAAATAAAAATGCCCACCTTGCAATACTGGTAAATTATGTACACTTGAGACTGTACAACATTCTGGGAGTTGCCAAGGTCATACAAGAATAGAATCACTGCGGTTGGAAAAGACCTCTAAGATCATCTGGTCCAACTGTCCCCCTACCACCAATATTATCCACTAAACCATGTCCCCAAATACCACATCCAACCTTTCCTTAAACACCCCCAGGGATGGTGACTCCACCACCTCCCTAGGCAAACCATTCCAATGCCTAGCCACTCTTTCTGAGAAAAAAATTCTTCTAATTTCCAAGTTGAACCTCCTGTACTGCAATTTGAGGAGTGCAATTCCCTATTGTCCTATCACTAGTCATCTGTGAGAAGACTACAACCTCCAACTCCCCATAACTTCCTTTCAGGTAATGTTCTGATCAAAATTTCCACCAGCCTTTTTAATATATATATTTTTTTAATTATGCTTTTGGTCATGCATTCTCAATAATTACTCTCAAAATATAGCTTTCTAAACTGTTGCAGAATGTGCTGAATGTAACAATGTACAAATTTTGGTTATTAATGTCATAGGATACCTAGATAAATACCTAAATACCTAGATACTGTGATAAATACCTAGAACTTATAAAATTAGAGTTGAGAGAAAAGTTGTAATTGCTTAATTTATGCCTTCATTCCTTTAAACAACTAATAACTTCCTTTATGAGGCATCTATAAAATACATGGCTTCAAACACAATAAAAATATTTTTTTGGAAAAACTTTCAAATTATTTTAATCAAATCAAATAAAGTTGTCAGGCTGTTGCTTTTCTGATGCAGTGCCAACTAAAAGCTTTCATTTCCTCTTCACTATTAAATATTCTTAATAAAAAATCGCAATATTGCATATACAGCTTTTGAAATGGAAAAAAATCTCTTCTTATATATTTGAGACACCCATGTCTGTGTGACTGAAAAGGCAGCCAAAAATAACAAGCAGAACTCATTGCATATACAAGCAGACAAATTGCCACCAACCAGTTTTGTTTTTGTTTTTTAAAAGAAATGCAGTTGGATTTAGTATTATTAATATTCTTATTATTATTCCCTTTCTAGGCACTCATACTATAGAGTTCTTTTGCTTTCTCTTTTTGTTTGTTTGTTTGTTTTTCAATTATTACAATTATTATGAAGATATTAATAACACATATTGAAAAGTGAAGACATGGAAATCTATAACTAAAAAATAAATAATTTTGTATTTTTTCTAAGCTATGCTATGAAAACCTATTAATTTACTCAACCAGTATTTACTCAGAGCTCTGTCCTTAGAGCGCAAGTGTCTCCCTGACACACTTTCTGAAACTGAAGTTGATGACGCTAATTCTGTTTTTCTGATTTCTATTAAGTGGAGTAATATCCAGAAAGAGACCAGCTATAACATACACTCTCCTGCCTGCCACGATAGTGGTAGAAAACAGGAGAAATATTGACTGTAATATGTTCAGTTTTCTGGTTAAAGGAAATAATAAATAAATAAATAAATAAATAAGAAAATAAATAAATAAATAAATAAGAAAAAAGAAAAAAAAATTAAAAAGAAAAAAAAGAAAGAAAAAAAAAGAAGAAGAAGAAAAAATAAGATTAAGAAGTTACATTTTGAAAGCCTGGACTAAGTAACTAAGTAGGCAAATTTCCTTTTCTCCTACATGCAGCAGCAGCTTACTCATTATCAGGCACTTTCACAATTTCAGATTACTTTTCAATGCAAAAATCATACAGGAATATTAAAATCATACCAATCTAATCTTAAAAATAGTGTTCTGAAAAATGAAAAGAACATTAAAGGTCACTGAAAGAACTCTGTGTGTTTTCTCCCTAAATCTCCCTGCTTCTTCTGTTGCCACCATCATCCTTTCCACTCCTTTTATTTCACAGAATCAGAATCACAGAATTTCTAGGTTGGAAGAGACTTCGACTCCCTTCTCTCATCTTTCTGTCATCCATATCAGCTAAAGGATCTATCCATCCATTTTTGGAGAATGGCGCATTGCTTTGTAAGATACAAAATTCATTCTGGGAGAATTAAACTGTAATACTGAAAAAATGTAATAATAATAAAAACAAACAAACAAACAAACAAAAAAACCTTCCAATCTTCTTTTAAACTGATGAAATGGTTTTGATTTCAAATATTGTAAGTAGGCGATGAGGCCCCTCAAATTTTGCAAAGTCAGCTTCACAGATTTAGTAAGACATATGCTTTTTATTTGTTCCATGCTTTATAGTAACTATAGAAAAATGAAAATTATAAATAAATACATCTCAAAGATTGTTAAATGAGATGAGTCTTTTTAATCTTAGTATGGAACTGCTTAAATAAAACCATAAGAGTGAAATGAAGTAATGCAGAAATGGAAATCCTGATATGGTTGATGACATTCATTAAATAAAAAGGAATTGGTTCATTGCATCAGCAGCAGCTGAATGTAGATTCAACAGTTTTCTTAGTAATGGAATAGTTATTTAAGCATGGATGATAAGCCTGTGCTACAAGCCCTAAGGATTTATAAAATATGTTTAGCAATTGTCTTCATCAAACAACTGCTGTAGTTATTTAAATATGGTGTTAAAACTGACAAAAATATAATCATTTGGCAGTGTTCTATTCTGTGTTGTATTGTCATATGATCAGGCATCAGGCTTATAAGAAAACTGACTGAAGCCTGAGAAACAAGATATTTGATGGGCTGGAATCCTGTTCCCATTGTCCTATGACAGTTTCAAATTCCCAGATCCACTTGAAGTATATCTGTTACAGAGTGGTCAAAGTTGGCAGGCATATCTGGAGATTGCCTGGACCATGCTGCTCAAAGCATGGTCACCTAGAGCCAGTTGCCCAAGACCACATCCAGAAGGCTTTTGAATATCTCCAAAAAATACTCATACAGCCTCTCAGGGAAGCCTGTGCCAGTGCCTTGCAGTAAAACAAACAAAACACCTTATATTTAGATTATTTTTCCTGTATTTCACATTGTATTTCACTCAATACCACTGAGGACACCCTGTCTTCATTTTCTTTAGTCCCTTCCATCAAGTATTTTTGTACATTGATAAGAACCCCATGAGCCTTCTCCAGGCTAAGCAGCCTGAGCTCCCTCAGACTCTCCTTGCATGTGGGATGCTCCAGCTTCTTAATATTTTAGTGGCCTTTCAATGGCTTCACTCCAGTATGTCCAAATCTCTCTTGTACTGGGGAGACTAGAACTGGTCACAGTATGCCAGGTGTGTCTCACCAGTGGTAAGTAGTAGGAGAAGATCGTCTCCCTTATTCTATTGACTACACTCTTCCCAAAGCATCACAGGATACTGTTGACATTCCTTGTTGTAAGCACACATTGCTGGTAACTCATGCAACTCATTGCCTATCAGGCCCCCAGGGTCTTCTCTGCAAAATTACTTTCCAGCCAGTCACCCCCCATCCTGTACTGATGCATGGAATTATTCTTCCCCAAGTGCAGGACAGTATTTCTTTTTGTTGTACTTCATTAAAATTCTATCAGCCCATTTGTCCATCCTGTTGAGGTCTCTGATGGCTAAACAACCATTTGGTGTATCAACCAATCACTTCTCATAGTTCTCATAGCTCTGTGGCATCTGCAAACTTGTTAAGAATTTACTCACATCCACCAGTGAATAACCTATCTTCTCTGTCCCCGGTTTGAGCCAGAGGCCCCAGGCACCCCTGCAGCTCCAGGCCTGTAAAGTTTCATCCACTTTTGGAAGTTCAGACTAAACTGAGTCTTCTGATGGACTAGGGTAGTGCTCCAACAGCTTCTGGGGACTGTGCCTCATGGCACAGTGCCTCAGTAGTATTTATGACTTTTGTGGAAGTTTCTTCACAAGCTTTTGCATCTGTTGTCTGCCGTGTACTGTAAGTGTGGAGGCACTATACTGTGTTTGCTGTGTGTGGAGGAACTGGCCAGCAGGGGACACATCTCATGAGAGGGCTCCATGAGAGTTGGGTGGAATCAGTTGACAACAAAGCCAGTTCAAAACAGAAGGAAGAAGTGTATGACCCACTCCTAGGGAGTGCCAAAGAGCATGGACAGGGGTATTTGCATGGCAGTGGAATGGCTCGTGAGAAGGGCAGTGCGCTCTGTCATGGTTTGTAGGCAGCCTGCCTTACCTGCCTGCTCTCTTCACCAGCAGGTGAGGCCTGCAGCCCTGGAAGCCTCCCTAGCCCACAGCAACACGTTAAACAATATTCTATCGGCTGTGTGGCAGCAAGGAGGCACAGACATTGTGACCACTTGGCAGAAAGCCATGCTGTCTGCTTCAGTGCCTCCAGCACCAGGAAGGGCTAATGCCACTACTCCAGGTAGTTCATGCGACTACCTGCTCAGGTGGAGTGGGCCTGGGGTTTACTCAGGATGGAGAGTGTAAGCACACACCTGTGCAAGATGTGTGCATGTAGATGCCCTGCCTGGTGGCCCTGTAGATGCTCTGCCTCGTGGCCAAGCCTCAGGAAGAGACAGGGAGACTGAAAAGCAGCTGGGAGTCCGAAAAGGTAATATAGATCAAGAGAGCCATGCTCTGCCCTCTCTGCTATACCCATGCCAAGCTAGCATGGCCACTGCTGTGGCAGGCCTGGTATCTGATCTGCATCAGGATAAAGGCTGGAACTCTTGGGACACTGAGGAGCAGAAGTGTACATGGAGCCATAAGAGAAGTCCCTGTCTACCCACAGAGCTTCTGTTACTAAATAGGTATAAGTCTCTAAGTGTGGCAGACAAAAAAAAAAAAAAAAAAAAAAAAAAAAAAGCTATCTGTGCAAATCCTCCCTTCAAATTTAGATCAGCCAAGGTCTCGCAGCAAGTGCAGCACCAGTACCAACATCATGTAGAAGTGGCAGTGAGTTGTAGTCATAGGTGACTTCCTTGTGAAGAGAACAAAGGCTCCTATCTATAGACCAGATCCTCTTCACAGAGAAGTTTGCTGCCTCCATGGGGCTTGGGTCAGGGATGTTACCAGGAAGTTGTTGAGCATAATACAGCTGTCAGACTATTACCCACTCCTCCTTTTTCAAGTGGGTACCAAAAACATACTTACAGGAAGCCTGAAGTCTATCAAAAAGATTTCAGGGCCCTGGGGAGACAGCTAAAGGTCTCAGGAGCATAGACAACATTTTTCTCAGTCCTCCCAGTAATGGGGAGAAACACAAGTCCTGAAAATTCCTAAAGCATGCTGAAGGTAACTTCCTGACAAAAATACTGACTGAATCAACTAGAAAAGATGCTCTACTAGATCTGTTGTTTGACAGTAGGGAAGGTCTTGTGACAGACGTGACAGTGGGCTGCTGTCTTGGTTGAAGTGATCATGAAATAGTTGAGCTTAAAATCTCTGGTGTAAGGAGCAAAAAAGGTCAGCAGAATTGCCACTCCCTGGACTTTAAGAGGGAAAGCTTCAAGCTCCTCATGGAGCTAATTAGCAGCATCCCCTGGGAATCAGTTCTTGAGGGTTTAGGTGTCCATGAGAGCCGTTTGCTTTTGAAGAATCATTTTTTAAAACCCATGAGCAGACAATTCCTTTGTGCCACAAGTCAAGCAAGCAGGACAGCAGACCTGCCTGACTGAACAAGGAACTCCACATGGAACTACGGCAGAAAAAGAAAGTACATGACCTCTGGAAGCGAGGTCTGGCTTCACATGGAGAGTACAGAGTTTGCACTCTCAGGAAATACACAAGAAAATCCAAATCTCAACTTGAGTTGACATAGGCCATTGTGGTGTCAAACAATAAAAAAAGCTTCTTTAAAAAAAAGTCAACAGCAAAAGGAGGTCAAAGGAAATCATCAGACTGATAACTGAAAGGGATGATGATCTAAGTAAGGATGAGGAAAAGGCAGTGACATTTAATGATTTATTTTTTTCTTTTTCCTCTCTCCTTTTTTTTTTTTTTTTTTTTTTTTTTTAATACTAAAGACAGATCTTGGGCTGCCTGGACCTTAGAGCTCGAGGACCATGGCTTGGGGAGAAGTGACTTTCTATTAGTGTGGTCACCGAAATTTTAAGGGAACAGTTGTATCAGCCCAACATTTGTAAGTCCATGGGACCTGTTGAGATTCACCCCAGAGTGCTGAAGGAATTAGAGTGGATGTTATATCTGGATCTCTCTAAACAATTTACCAGAAGGTTTGGAAGTCCCTGCTGACTGGAAGCTAGGCAGTGTTAAACCCAACCACAAAAAGGGCATAAGAGAAGACATGAGAGAATATGCAGAAAACTGCAGACCTGTTAGTCTAACCTCAGTGTCAAGAAAAGTTATGGAGAAGATTGTCCTGGGTGATACTGAAAGGTATTTAAAGAACAAAGCTATTATCAGGCATAGTTAACATAGGTTCATGAAGGAAAAATCCTGCCATAGTAACTTGATCTCCTCCTATGCTAAGGTCAACTGCTTGGTGGATGAAGGGAAGGAAGCAGATATAATCTTTCTGGATTTTAATAAGGGCTTTGATATTGTCCCTCATGGCATCCTTCTGGACAAATAGTCCAACTGTGAAATAAAGTTTCACGCTGTGCTGGGTGATGAACTGGCTTGATAGCAGAGCTCAGGGGGCTACATCTGGCTAGTCACTATGGTTCTTTTTTCCGGGGTTCAGTCTTGAGGCCAGTTCTGTTCAACAGTTTTATCAATGATTGGAATGCATACTCAGCAAGTTTACGGGTAATCAACTTGGAGGTACTGTTGACTCCCTGATGGTACAAGGGAGGGGCCTTACAGATGGATCTCATATATTGGAGCACTGGGCAATCAGCAAAGACATGAAGCTCAGCAAAGGAAAATGGTAGTTTCTGCTTCTGGGAGAGAATAATGCCGGACATATGTACAAACTGGGAGAAGAGTGGACAGAGAGCAACTCTGCAGAAAGGGATCTGGGGGTGCTGTTTGACAATAGGCTCAACAATGAGTCAGCAGTGTGCTCCTGCAGCCAAGAGGGCAAAATGCATTTTGGGATGCATTAAACACTGCATAGCCTGCCAGTCAAAAGAGGTGATTCTTCCTCTATATTTACTGTTGGTGTGGTCTCACCTTGAATATTGCATACAGTTCTGGGCTCCACCGTATAGAAAGGATGTTAAGCATCAAACAAAGGCAACAAAGGGCAACAAAGCTAGTAAAAAGTCTGGAAGGCATTTCCTATTAGGAGGAGCTGAGAATATTTGAGTTGTCTAGTCTGGAGGAAAGAAGGTTGAGAGGCAACCTCATTGCTCTCTACAACTTGCTTAAGGAGGGGAAATGAACAAGGAGGCGCTGATCTCTTTTCCCTTTCACCAATGACAGGACACAAGAGAACGGCACACATCTGCACCAGGGGAGGTTCGGATTGGACCTCAGACCTTCAGATTAAGGAAATTTCTTTACTCTGAGGATGATTAAACACTGGAACAGGCTTCCTAGGGAGGCTGTTGATGTCCCGTCACTGTCAGTGTTCAAGTGGCAATCGGATAATGCGCTCACTTTAACTTATGGTTAGCCCTGAAGTGGTCAGGTAGTCAGATTAGATGATCTTTGAAGGTTCCTTCCAACTGAACTGTTTTATTCTATTCACCTCCCAAGAAAGAAGGATAATTAGTTTCAATAACATCTTACTCTGCATGGGAAGAATATATATATATATATATATATATATATATATACACACACATATATATTTCACCTGGAAAATAATTCTGCTAATTATTTAGACTCAGGGCTTTATGAAAGGAAACAGTGTTATTTTTCAGCTAAATGAGATGTAAAAATGAATATAATCCAGTGTGCAATGGCATGCACTTTCCCTTCAATTACCTTCACAAACCTATGTAACAAAATACCTATTATGCTTAACTAGGTGCTGAGATCTGCACAGGTTCAATTATTTATACTTGAAGATTGGAATGGGATTTTTAGATTGCTTTTCTGTGGTGTTATAAAATAAAGGAGCACAGCCTATCTTATTTCTAGCTTTGCCTTTCTGCATCTTCATGATAGACCTAATGCATTTAAACCCTGTGAAATTTTAAATTTTACATGTAAACTGTACTGTGTTCTCTGCATTTGTATTTTTGCATAGACAGAATTTTAACTTCGAAGGATAAACTTGTATCCAACAACTTTTTTTTTTTTTTTTTTTTTTTTTTTTTTTTTTTTTTTAATGAGGAAATTACCTTTTAAGAAGAGGACAGACTTTGTTTTATCATGAAATTGAAAGCAATGAGAGAAATAAATTAGTGACTTGTAATCCAAGAATGAAACTTGATTAAGTAATACCCACTCTTTACTTCACCTCTTTAAGATCTGACTTTATTCATTTTCCAGGTAGCTGTAAATTTCTACCTATCTCCTTTCTCACACACATCCACAGAAATAGACAATTCTGTAATCACTCTGGCTAATCTTGCTGCTTTGTCTGATTCTATTTTTGCCCTTTTTAAATTGTAAACCACTTTTCTTCCATACGAGTGCTCTCAAATAAAGAAAAATAACGACATTAAAGTCTATCTTGTTTTAAATTATGCATCAGTTAATTAAACCTGAAATTTAATTTTCACAACCATAATTTTAACTGGGTGTGAAACACCATTATAGTTCTTGGGATACTGCATATAGGACAGCCATAGGCAAAACTGAGAATTTAGGATGTGATAAATTGAAGAATTAGACCTGACCTACCTTCCTCAGTGAATATTCAATGACATGTTGTAGAAAATACCTCTCCCTATCTTTATTCAGAGGCTGGTATCAAGGCTGATTAAAAGAGTTATGAAAATACCCTTGCCCTCTAGGGCCAGACAATATTAAACTGACATGTTAATATAATGCAAATTTATAGAGGTAAAGATCTGCCTGCAACCTCTTTATTTACATTTGGTTTTGTAGATGAGATAAGAGATTCTCAACCCTGCCACACTATTATCCTGAGAACCTGACTCAGAAATTATTATAAGTGTTGCCATTATGATTTGTAGCTCTTTAGTGAATTGGGTCATGATATGCTACTTACTAAGGTGCAAAGTACAATGACAAGGTACATTATAATTCAAAAAAAATATATCCCTGTAATGCTCCTGATGATTAAAAGAAAAAATCCAAAGCAAAAATCTAATATACATGCAAATCAACATTGCAGAGAAAATGCTTTAAAGGCTCAAATCTTCTGTCAACAAAGAGTGAAAGCTAGAATTAGATATTTCTCTTGATATTTCAACATTCAAAAATAACAATAATTTAATGACATAGAGGTACATAGTTCTATTCAACACTGAATAAAAGAAAAATTCTCAAATTAACCTCTAACCAGCTGCTTCTTGAATGTCAAGCAATATAGCTGTGTCAGACCATTGCTGTATTGAAGTTAGACAGCCTCTTGAAAAACTATTCCACTCTGCTTAATGCTTAGAAGGTTATAGTTTTTGAGGATTCAAGATTTTTATTTTATTTTCCTATCTGTGGCAATGCACAATTTGAACATACCACACACTGAGCAAGATTACACATATCCATCATAGTAGTGCCTTGTGAGATGCAGATATAGCTGAAGAAATTTACCAGTGCAAAAAAGCAAGATCTTTCCAACAAGATCCTGACTCAAAGAACTCTTTTGGTGTGCATCACACGAGTGTTTCTACTTGAGCAGTTCCGTTTTTCATTCCAGTCATACTGTTTATAATTAATCCTAGTGAATAATCTTCGGAAACTGTTTATTCTTGTTACACAAATGAACAAGGCAGTGGAAATTTATACTCTTGAAGCACATATGTTATAAACAAATGTGTTCTTCATGACTAAAGTATTAGGTGCTCATGAATGACAATTTGTAAAAGTCCAAAAGCACTTCAGGCACCCTTCACAATCAGAATGTACTGCAGATTTGGCACGTATCAAACGCACAGTTCTGACAATTTAATCTTGATTTGAACAGACATCATGGTGTAGTGGGTTTACATGGCAAGGTTTTGGTAGCAGGGGGCCATAGGGGTGTTTTCTGTGAGAAGGATCTAGAAGCTGCCCCATGTTTGGGAAGGGCCCCACTGTTGACCAGAGCTGAGCCAATAAGCGATGTTGTTTTGCACCTCTGTGAGAGCATATTTAAGACAGGGAAAAAAACGCTGCGCCACACAGCAGCTGGGAGAGTGAAGGGAGTGAGAGAACAGCCTTGCAGGCGCCAAGGTCAGTGAAAAAGGAGGGGGAGAGGTGCTCCAGGCGCCGGAGCAGAAGTCCCCTGCGGCGTGTGGTGAGGACCATGGTGAAGCAGGATGTCCCCCTGCAGCCCATGGAGTAGGGTGGAGCTCCATGGTGGAGCAGGGTTCCACGCTGCAGCCCGTGGAGGAGACCACGGTGGAGCAGGTGGCCCTGCACCAACGGAGGCTGCCAACTGTGGAAGACCCTTGCCGGAGCAGATTCCAGGCCAGACCTGTAGCCCATGGAGAGGAGACCACGCAGGAGCAGGTGACCTGGCAGGAGCTGCTGCCCGTGGGAGACCCATGTTGGAGCAGTTTTCTCCTGAGGGATGGACCCCATGGTACAGACCTATATCTGGAGCAGTTCTGGAAGAGCTGCTGCCTGTGGGAAGCCCACACCCAATGAGTTCATCAAGGACTGCATCCCATGGGTGGGACCCCACAGCACAGGGGACGAGAGTGATTGAGAAGGAGCAGCAGAGAAGAAGCGCTGTAGACTGACCGTAACCCCCATTCCTCTGTTCCCCTGCACCGCTTGGGGGAAGGACGTGGAAGAGGGTGGATGGGGGGAGAAGGTTCTTTCCTTTGTTTCTCACTTCTCTAGCTTTTTAGTAATAAGCAATAAATCTTACTATCTCCCTATGCCGAGTTTGTTTTGCCCATTACAATAATTACTGCGTGATCTGCTTGTCCTTATCTCAACCTTAGAGCCCTTTTCATCTTATTTTCTCCCCATTCGTCTTTGAGGAGGGGAGTGAGAGAGCTGCTGTGGTGGAGCTCGGCTGCCCACTCAAGTGGAACCATGACACATGGTCATTTGTTCAGAGTATCTAAATATCCAACAATTGAGTGTCATATATCTGGAAATATGGAATGTCATCACCTAATAGAGTAGAACTCAATCAGTAGTATACATGTAGGGTTGTATGAAGGCCTGTATTATTTTCAAGTTGATTATTGGGTTTGACTGCTTGAAAACAACAACAACAACAACAAACAGATGCCTATGAGATGAGCAATTGACAGTTATCAGTATGCTTTATCAAAATAAGATCTGGAAGTTTCCTTTATACAGTGTTCTACTTTGGGGCTGCAAACCATGATTGTATCTTTTAAGAATTCTTTTATTTGTTAATAGTGAGAGTGGTTACAGCACTTTCTTTGCAAATTAATTATTTGCAAATAATTTCAGTTTTGTCATACCAACAGGCTATGAGCTACTATAAGATTGCTCTCTTGACTTTAATGATAATATAATTCTCTGCTTGTTACTGACATTGGTTTCTTCTTGACTTTCTTTTTTTGGCCTTCTGTCCATTAGGACACCAGAGGTTCATATCTGCCTACTTATCTATAATGAAATCTCAGATTCTCATGCATGTGTCTATTGACCTCCTGTTTTGTTGTCTCCTCATAGCGGTTTGCTCCACAGACACTCAACATACTGAAAAACTGGAATTATTTTGCTAGAAAACCCTTTTTATTTTACTAGCACATATATTTTCGTTTATCTTTTAATGAAAAATGTGATTTTCCCAGTTTTCCTCCTCAGTAGCTCAGAAATGGTGGTACATAAAAAGATGCAATCTTGCAAACCAGTGGAGAAAGAAAAAGGATCCCTTTATTCTCTACATTTTTACTGTTTATTTTATAGTTACCATGTAACTGTTAAAGCTGTATCAAACTTTTAGTTAATCTGCTTTAATGCTTTCTCCATTGCCTTGAATGTCTTTTTGATAAATTATAGCTATATAGAAAAACATGTATTTACTGGGGCTTCAGCACTATCTAAAACAATTTCATTGCCACAGTAGAAGTTTCTTTGTTTGTTTGTTTTGTTTGTTTGTTTTTAATGGAAGACATGAGTTAAACTCTGACTGACTTGAAAGTTATCCTTCTGTTTAGGTCTAAAGACTGATGTCATTCATCTTTAGATTTCCAGCACTGAATAACAATAATTTACAGCTAAATGTTTTATGAAAAAGGTAAAACTCAAGACAGCTTGTACACTGTCTAAATGTCTAACAAAGTTTATTTCCCATAAAATGAAGTAAGGTGATTATTCTCTGTGTTCACCTCATGAACTGCATCTTTAATCTGCATAATTTCTATTCCACTCAACAATTCATTATAACCCTGTAGTACCAACTTCCTTGTTACATTCAGCTTGTCCTTCACCTGTTTCAAGGCGATTTATATATTGCTTTTTTTTTTTTTCTGATATTTGTACTAAAGGCACCTTTTAAAATCTGCAGAAATTTTAGACTATATATATATATTTTTAGAAATTACAGATTTTAAAAGGAGAAGAGAAGAGAGGGGAGGGGGGGGGAGGGGAGGTCTGCTTCTAATCTAGTCTGCTTCTAATCTTGTATATAAAATCTAATTTAGGCAGCTCTAGCATCAACAATACATGTATATAACATAATGTATGTTTTCAAAAACAAATGAAAAAGGATTTCTTATTGTAGATTCATCTCATTAAAAAGGTCTTTAACTAAAATAACAACTTTATGGGATTCCTGGATAAATAAATAAATTAAATCAAACAAACAAACACAAATTCTATTAGCAGAGCTTGTCAGGAAATAATATAGTTCCTGTACAATTTTAAATAAAGAGCATATCTATATTGCTTTCCAAACAATTTTGGAAAATTTTGGATTTAACCATTTTCATCATCACCAGTCCCAATTTTTATGTATTTCATCATTTCACATTTTTATTTTTTACAAAAAGCCCCAATTTCTTCAATATAAAAATTCAAAAGTTCATACACACACACACACAAACACAAATAAATTGTTTCCCCTTAACCTCAAGTACCTCAAGTACTTCTTTTTTCTCCTGTGGAAAATATAACAACTTTTTTTGTCAAAAACTCAACATTCCTGAACAGCTTTGCTTAAAATATAAAAGTATATTCTAAATCTATTGACCAAGAGCACCCATAGAAGTGTCAATCTTGAATGATAAATTTTTTGAACTGCTTACAATAGCTTTTGGATCATGGCTCCAACTTGTCTTGGCACTGAGAAAAATATTTCTCTATCAAGTTTTTCCTGCTTTCTTAATGCTTTTGTATGTAATAGCTCAAGTCACTGCATTTTTACCACTCTTTGGTAATAGCACTGAAAGTAATAGATTCTGTGAAATTCTGGAACACTCTATAAAAGACATTATATGTATTTCTGCAGTGTTGTAATTAAATTTGGCATAGGAAACAATTTCAAACCACAGAGCTATTTAGTATTATGATGCCATTTGACATAGATTACCTTCATTACTTTTTATTCTAAGATTTGTGCACCATGCAGCAAAACTGCATTATGCCAGCCACTATATAAATGCATATTATGATATGTGTCAAATGGCAGGAAAAAAATGCAACTTGATTTTGTGCAACAGTGATAGAGTACACTACAGCACTCGCTGCTAATTGTAACTCAGTGGAATGGACGTGATAACCTAATATGCCTTTCCCAATTCTGATTTTCTGGACTGTGGAGCAATTCTATCAAACCAGATTATTTTAGCAAAACACATAATGGGCAACTCAGCTTTCTGTAACTTATATATTACATTCTGATTGGTTTATTCTATAGATTTTAAATTCCTTTCTTTATGAGAAAAAATCGCATCACATAAAGAATAAAAATATATTTTTCAAACGCCAAAAAATGACTTATGTAATTGAATTAAAAAGTTATTATGTTTGTTTGCTTTTTTTTTTCTTTGTACCATAGGAATATGATATGCATGAAAGAAAGAGCACATTTTATATCAAGGCAACAGTAAAGATTTCTTTTGCTTATTTTCAAAAGTGAGAGCAGACAAAAAAAAAAAAAAAAAAAAAGGCATATTTCTTTGAGTATCTTCAAATTCCATTCCATCATCATCTAAAGCAAATATACAATCTGGCAAATAATGATAATGATGATAACAACAATTACGATAATAATGTTGAAAACAAGAACAACAACATGGAAGTTGTAGTTGAGATGTAGGATGGCTAATAACAACAAATGGTAATGACGTTACTAACTGGTCGACACTGATCTTATTTTCTAGTTTTTAGTAGATTCCAGCAATTTCTCAGTAGGAAAATAGATATAATACTAAAGATTTGGACATAGCTAACACATTGCCCAGAAGTGTCAAAAACAAACAAACAATAAAATGAATGCCGAACTAGAAGTTAATCAACAATAAAGTCATGGTTGAGGCAGCTTCCACTGCTACCAGTAATATTATAACATTATTTTGCGAAAAACAGGGACTCTTGACTTCAGGTAGTTAATATGTATTATATTTCATAGCATACCATGTTAAGTATTATGGGATATGTAGATTTTCATTTGCAACAGTTCTAATATATAACAAAAGGTAAAATAAAAGGTGTATGTACTGAATTAATTTTAACTCAACATTAGTAGTGTGTGGTGTAATTCTATTGTCTTTCAGAAACTTGAAATTATATTAATTTAAATCTCATATCATTGAATATCCTTGGAAAATAAAATTGAACAATTTTTTACTATTAAGAAGTTAAAGTCAGGTCAATATAACAAAAATGTTAAAAGTATGCATATGTATAGGCAAATTTTATTCTAATGTGTGACCCATTTCATTGCAAGAAAGATATTCAAAGTAGATATCATAAATTATATTTTAGAAATGTCCTTTTTTTTTTTTTCCTGCATTGAAAATAAATAGAGATGGCTAAAATAAACAGTTGTAGACATATAAGGACAAGAAAAGAGTTTATCTTCATTTTAGATTCTGAAAATGAAGAAACCATATGGAAAGGAGAGTTCAGATATCAGATTTACCCTTCTGATCACTTCAGATCACTTCTATCAGGCAATTTTTGGTTTGTGGCTAGTAGAGTAAGTAGTAAAGAAAGACAGGAGAACAGGAATACAACACAGGCTGATTAATGCTGAGAATGGTATGGATGATCCTTTAAAAAGCCTGACTGAAACTGGCTATGGGAAAATGTGCTCATGTGGTCATGATGGAACTATTGCTACAAATACTTTGTAAAGTCTGTCCCTGACATAGTGTATATATTCTTCAGTATATTTTCTATCAGAGTGGATAAATAAAAACACATAATACTTTAAATATAATACTTTAAATGAAAGTCTATAACAACTTGATTGTTTGGTAAAAAAAGATATCTTTACCAACATTTTTGAAAGCAAGCCTGAATATTCTCACCAATCTGATCTGTGTAAATTTCGGGCTTCTTTCCCTGTCCATCTTTTTTTTTTCTTCTTCTTTTTTTTCCTTTTTTTTTTTTTTTTTTCCTAAGTATTCATGCTTTGGTAAATAGTAAAAAAGTGTCTTAGCCTTCTTTATATTTTTAGTGATCAAAGAAGAACAATGTAAGTCCTTATTGATTGCTACTGTTGAAAGTGTTGAGCGCTACCATAGCTTAAAAAAAATAAATTCTGCACTCTAAAATATGTATCTGAAAAATGTGTTATATTTTTCAAACTTTTTTTCCTTACCTAAACCATGCCTATGTGTTGACATTGGTGGTAACACAGTCCAAGCCTTTGTCTTTGGATTGTAACATTCGACGGTGTTTAACGTCTTTAAACCATCCCGGCCTCCAATGACAAACAGCTTGTCATCAATGACAGCAACACCAAACTGAAGCCTCCTGCCATTCATCACTCCAGCCTGGATCCATATATTTGTTCTGAGATCATATTTTTCAATAGTTGTAGCACCTGATAAGACAAAATAATAGGACAATGTATATAAAATTGGCTACTTTTTTTTTTTTTTTTCTAAAATGTTAAAGTAAAAACTTTAATGCAATTATCTGATTACTTACAACATTTGATAAGTATTTTACATTACTTTAGAAAGTGTAGTCCCAGGATTGCTATGGTTATTATTATCAGCATGAAAGTGGAAAAACAAACTGTACAAAAACTATACAGAATCAATGTATTATAAGCCTGAATAAGTTTCCCCTAGCTTTATGTTTTTTTTGTGTGTTTTTTGTTTGTTTGTTTGTTTGTGTTGTTTTTCTTACAGTTCAGTGGTATAACTGTCTGAGATAACTAATCTTGCTACAATTCATCCCAATTTTTCAACAAGAGCAAAAAAATGCCTGTGAAATTATGTGGAATTTTCATCAAAGGTGAGGAGTTGTTTCAGTTTGGGTTTGGTGTTGTGGTGTTGTGTTTTTTATTTTAGGTACTCATCTGTTGAGTATTTTGCAGACATGTTTCTGCTGGATGTACAGAATGTTGTATTGAAAATCTCAAGCAAGACATTTAAAGAATGTTTCTATATGTAGCAAAAATATTTCCTTCTATACTTACACATTTGATGTATTTTCACAGATAAACTCAAAAGTTATAGAGAACATCATATACATAATAACTTAGGTAATCATGAAGCCTCAGTTTTTAAAAGTAACTTGCATGAAACATGCAAATATGAGTTACAAAATTACATTTATTAACAAAACCAGAGAGATAAAGGAAGCATAATAACTTAACAAAATCACAGAAAGTGAATGGGCATTGTATCCCATTATTTGTAATCTGAGTTTACGAAACATTATTGTAAAGCATACCCACAAATATTTAAAGATATGATAGATATTTGATAATTCATGTGAACTGTTACTAGTGTTTTATTTCTACATAAATATAACAATGTTTTGTTTCCAAAGCTTAAATACCCCAACAGAAAGAATCAACATATTTATGCTATGGTATTGAGCTTTACCAACTAACTATTTAGATTATAATAAAAAGTAGAATTCCATTGGAAATAATTCTTTTATGATTCATTAATTCTTTGGAGCAGTAGAGCAATGATCCAAGTAGAAACAACCATAATGAAAGCAATGCTTTTTTTAATTGAACTAAAAAAGATATAATTTAAATTCAATTTATATTTAAGTGTAGCAGAGTAGCAATAATATACAATTCAACTGGATATATTAAATCTCCTGCTAGTTTTATGAAGCCATACAATCTATGAACCAAATTTTACATTTGATTAACAGATACATGTTTATTTATCCTTTCATCCCTAAATTAAAACTGATCTGTGTAATTGTATTAATTTTGAGGTTTGAAAAAATAAAAATACAGATTATTTGATACAGTTGTTTGGTGGTGCTGCAGGGCGTATTATAGTGATGGATATTAATAAAGTTACATTATAATACTTGAAATTTTTTATGCGCCAAATCTATTAATGTTAAAAGCAAATGACTTCTCTAATACCGTCTACTTCAATGATACAGAATTCAATTTAGAAGTTTTGTTATTCTGATTTAAGAAATTAGTACTAATACAACAAATACAGTCTTTGAGTTATGAGAAACTATATATTTCCTAATATTGGTTAAATCTGAGTTTGGCATAATGCACTATTAAATTCTATACCGCAAATTTGCTAGATGTCTGAAATCAGTTTATTGAGTAAGGCAACCACCTTATCTAGGGAAAAAGAAAACAAAACAAAACAACAACAACAACAACAACAAAAACACCAACAACTATCGGGATCTATTTTTGGTTTTGATTTTACTTTTGGTTCTGGAGTGCATTTTTGATGTTGATTTCCCAGTCTTGCACACTTACCACACATTGGCTCCTGTCACAGGACGTTCCTGAATAACTGGGTTCTATTTAGATGAAATCAAATTGAAGTATGTGTGCTAGTGATGTAACTCATGTGCTCCACTGATTCAGTCTTTTTGACCAGACAACAACTGCTCCAAAGTGGAACAGGTACTGATCCTTTAAAATGTTCTCAAGTATTGGTAACATTCCAGACTGCAATCCAGACAAGAATAGAAATACCTTCAAATTTAGATAGTCCTGGTATGAAATCAGATCATGGATGAATAGGAGATGATTGAATCAGTTAAGATATTATAGGTATTTTGATGATAGTCAGAAAAGCATGCTTTATTTTTTATTTTTTTTTTCCTTTGGCTGAAGTATATTTCATATGATACAGCTTTATCTAAGACTGTGAAATTAAATAGAGTGAGTAGAAGACTATTGCCATCCCCTTCATCTTCCATTATGTCATATATTTATTTGAGTTTATTGTTATTTATTATTGGTTATTTAATATTTATTATTACATTTTTATTATTATTTATTATTATGTTATTTATTATTACTTAGCTATCCGTGCACAATATACAGAGCCATGAACTAAAACCTTAACAATTCCTTGTTGACTCTTTCGTTCCCAACAGAATTACAAAACCTCCTCTTTTTAACTTAAAAACAAAGAGAAAAAAAATTACCCCATTTATCAGGTATTATTAGTGTTTTGAATGTGCTTTCTCAAATTTAATAGGGTATAAAGACACAAGCAAAATAGTTTTAATAAGAACTAAGCCACTCAGAATTGAAGTCATGAGACTACATTTGGTTTAAAAATACACTGTAATACAAGTAATGTTTAGCCTGGAAACATCCTTCAAGAGAAAGGTGGTGAAACCACTGAAAGATAACATCAACAGAGATTTTCAGATGCATTTACTTGGAGATAACAGAAACACACTAATCCTGCAACATAGTGGAACTGAATACATGAATTTAATTTTCTCTTTCAGCCTTACATCCATTCCTTAACTTTATCCTAGACAGACCCAATAAGAATTATACTGTTTATATTTTGAGTCTACTTCTTTTTATAATGTTTAGACTGTTCTTCATTCCAATACAAACTGAAAAGTACTGGAACTGGTTGGTCAAAAAATAAATAATCTTCTTCTACCATTACCCAGGAAGAAAACTAGGCTATTATTTCTGACAAAATCATAGATTCATCAAATAAAAAGGATTTTCTTCACAGAGATGAGAAGAGACAAACCCAAGCCTGACTGCAGAGGATACTTTAAGATGCATAAAGGCTCCAGGAGCTCATTGCCAGATTCAACTCCAAATTAGGTTACATATTAGGCTGCTTTGGTGAGAAAAGCTGTAGGATTTGCTTTAATGCACCATGACAGTCACCAGAGATTTTGCAGAGGCATGTGCCTCAGAGACCTTCTGAAAATCCTAATACACAGTACTTTGCCTCATTGCTGTGGAGGCTTTAGAAAAAGACATTTATCGTCTTCATCTTGTTCTCATACTATGTTAGCTTTGGCCAACTGCTAGGAATATTCATCATTAATTACAGAATCACAGAATCACAGAATTTCTAGGTTGGAAGAGACCTCAAGATCATCGAGTCCAACCTCTGACCTAACGCTAGCAGTCCCCACTAAACCATATCCCTAAGCTCTACATCTAAACGTTTTTTGAAGACTTCCAGGGATGCTGACTCCACCACTTCCCTGGGCAGCCTGTTCCAATGCCTCACAACCCTTTCAGTGAAGAAGTTCTTCCTAACATCTAACCTAAAACTCCCCTGACTCAACTTAAACCCATTCCCCCTCGTCCTGTCACCAGGCACGTGGGAGAACAGGCCAACCCCCACCTCACTACAGCCTCCTTTAAGGTATCTGTAGAGAGCAATAAGGTCGCCCCTGAGCCTCCTCTTCTCCAGGCTGAACAAGCCCAGCTCCCTCAGCTGCTCCTCGTAGGACTTGTTCTCCAGGCCCCTCACCAGCTTCGTCGCCCTTCTCTGCACCCGCTCAAGCACCTCCATGTCCTTCTGTAGTGGGTTTACGTGGCAAGGTTTTGGTAGCATGGAGCCATAGGGGTGGTTTCTGTGAGAAAGATCTAGAAGCTGCCCCATGTTTGGGAAGGGCCCCATTGTTTTCCAGATCCGAGCCAATAAGCAATGTTGTTTTGCGCCTCTGTGAGAGCATATTTAAGACAGGGAAAAAACGCTGCGCCACACAGCAGCCGGGAGAGTCAAGGGAGTGAGAGAACAGCCTTGCACCAAGGTCAGTGTAGAGGGAGGGGGAGAGGTGCTCCAGGCGCCGGAGCAGAAGTCCCCTGCGGCCTGTGGTGAGGACCATGGTGAAGCAGGATGTCCCCCTGCAGCCCATGGAGTACCACGGTGGAGCAGGGTTCCACGCTGCAGCCCGTGGAAGAGACCACGGTGGAGCAGGTGGCCCTGCACCGACGGAGGCTGCCGCCTGTGGAAGACCCCTGCCGGAGCAGATTCCGGGCCGGACCTGTAGCCCGTGGAGAGGAGACCACGCAGGAGCAGGTGACCTGGCAGGAGCTGCTGCCCGTAGGGGACCCAGGTTGGAGCAGTTTTCTCCTGAGGGATGGACCCCGTGGTACGGACCCATATCTGCAGCAGTTCTGGATGAGCTGCTGCCTGTGGGAAGCCCACGCCGGATCAGTTCATCAAGGACTGCATCCCGTGGGTGGGACCTCACAGCACAGGGGACGAGAGTGACCGAGAAGGAGCGGCAGAGAAGAAGTGCTGTAGACTGACCATAACCCCCATTCCCCGTTCCCCTGCGCCGCTCGGGGGGAGGAGGTGGAAGAGGGTGGATGGGGGGGGAAGGTGCTTTTGTTTTTTTTTTTTTTCCCTTTGTTTTCTCACTTCTCTCGCTTGTTACTTGTAGGCAATAAATCTTACTATCTCCTTATGCCGAGTCTGTTTTGCCCGTTACAATAATTATTGCGTGATTTTCTCGTCCTTATCTCAATCCTTGAGTCCTTTTCACATATTTTCTCCCCATTCCTCTTTGAGGAGGGGGAGTGAGAGAGCGGCTGTGGTGGAGCTCGGCTGCCCACTCGAGCGGAACCACGACACCTTCTTGTAGCGAGGGGCCCAAAACTGAACACAGTACTCGAGGTGCAGCCTCACCAGAGCTGAGTACAGGGGTACGATCACCTCCCTAGCCCTGCTGGTCACACTGTTCCTGATACAAGCCAGGATGCTGTTGGCCTTCTTGGCCATCTGAGCACACTGCTGGCTCATATTCAGCCGACTATCCACCATCACTCCCAGGTCCTTTTCTGCCTGGCAGCTCTCCAACCATTCCTCTCCCAGCCTGTAAATTCTCTGCATAATCCTGAACTCCTGCAGATCATTTTCCTGATGCTGATGCTTTTCCTGATGCCAGAGTCATTTTCCTGATGCCAGAGTCACTAGAAACTCAGAGTTTCTCTGGTCACATTCACATTGATGTATCTTCCACTTCTCTTCATGGTCCAGTCCCTTACTTGGATAAGAATTAGATGAATACCAGGTTCTTCCTTACCCTTAGCCTTCTCAACAAAACTTTCTTTCTAAAGGAAAGGAATCTAGGTTACAGATTGGAATTAAGCCATGAATTTTTCTAGCTAAGACTCTTAATATTAGCTGCATTGGACCATGGCCACAGCATCCATCAGTTGCTGTAAAGACAGGCCTCTTGTATCCAGCAAGGCTCCGCAGTACTCTTGTATTACTCTCAGGAAAAGGTTTCAAAGAAATTAGAACTACTTTGTGAACTGCAGTGTGTACTCCACTGTAGTAGAACACAGGACATTTGTCATGGTAAAGCCTGAGAGCAGGAAAGGAAATGTGAGGTGAAATGCAATGTCAGAAACAGGAGGTTTCAATCCATTCCAATCCTTCAGTTAGCATTAGTGACTAGCATTGCTACGGTTTCATATCAGGTGAGGTTTCTTATGCGGGCAGGTGAGAACTTGAACTTGAATGGAAGAATGAGTTCAAGTTAATTATCAACACATACCTATGTCTATGTATATTTTATAGACAGATACATATATTTTAAATATATACATGTATATGTTCTTGCATATGTATATAAGATAGAGAAAATATAGAGGACTATTTGTCTACACCTCTGCTTTAGAGATAGCTATATTAAATAATATAATAATAGGGAACATAAGAGTTTCTAAAAGAGAATGTCATAAAGGCAATTTCTTTCTTCGACATTTTTTTCTTCCCAAACTAGTAGTGCGTGTTGGTGTGTACTGCCTGAGAAACTAGAGTGACTAGAGGTATCAAAACAAGATGAATAGACAGAAAAGGAGTGATTCATCAATCCACCTAACTGATTGTCATAATAGAGCAGATCACTGTGACAAAACCTCATTGCACAAAGGATGAAGGTATGAAGGTATACTAATAGTTAAAAACAAGCTTATGCATATGATAGAATGTCAAGTCAAAGTCTTTGTCAGCATGGATGAAAGCATAACTTTTTCCTAAACAAACAAACAAAACCACACAAACACACAAAACAAACAAACAAAACAACAACAACAAAAACAACTTTGGTTAATAAATTAGTGTATGTTCATAAACCACTATTTTTCTTTTAAAAGAGTAATGGAGCAGTAACCACAGATTGCAAGTATACTTACGTCAGTAAAATCAATGTAATGACTCAAGAAAAATAAGAGATATTGCATCTTTTTAATGTGAGAGACATTTCCCCATATTTATTCTGAATAATGGAAACCCATGAACTTTAGGGTGTCAGAAGTATTATACGTTTTATGTGATTATGCAGGTCAAAGTGATTATGATGAATATCTATCTTTACAGGAAGTAATCAGTAAGTAATTAAGAGTAAATTATGAGTCACATTAAACTTAACCTTTATATGTACTTCAATTTTTCATTCAAGTTCCATCTCTCTACTTGTCAGTAGAAAGTTGATGTAATTTTAGTCTATCATTTATCTTTAAATATGTTGCCATTTAAAAAAAAAGCCTAAATTATGTTCTTGCCTCTGTTGTCGTATCAATTACAATGCTTGCTCTCTACAAACTGATCAACTATTTATATGACTGGCAAAGAAGAAATGAGAAAGTCCCTTATGATACGAGAAACAGTCCCTTGTGATATGAGTCCCTTATGATATGAGATATCATTAAGTCCCTTATGATATGATGTGTATCATATGATACTTATGATATAATATGAGATATCAGAAAGAAAGAAGGAAACTGGAAACATTACAGAAACAGAGACAAAATAGAGTTTAAGTTGTCTAATCCTCATAAATGGTCTGTAATTGTCTAACTAATGGTATATATTTTTTCTTTTTAGGCTTTTCAGAGCAACATTGTCCTGGTTTTGGCTTGAATAATTTTCCTCTTAGTAGCTGGTATAGTGCTGGTTTGGATTTAGGATGAGAACAATGTTGAAAACACACCAATGTTTTAGAGATTTTAGGTGTTGTAGAGTGGTGTTGTACTGTGGAGACAAGGATTTTTTAGCTTCTCACACTGCCCTGCCAGTGAGGAGGCTGGGGGTGAAGGAGGAGCTGGGAGGGGACAGAATCAGGACAGCTGATCCAAACTGGCCAAAGAGATGTCCCATACCATACGGTTTGATGCTCAACAATAAAACCAGGGAGAGTTGGCCAGGGCTAGGGAGGGAACTGCCACAAATCAGCGTCTGGCTTGGCATCTGTTAGTAGGTGGTGAGCTGATGAGCAAACACATCGTGCGTCACTTTTTTTCTGCATTCTTTTGTCATTATTATTATTATTTTTCCTTTATTTTCTGTACTATTAAACTGTCTTTATCTCAAACTAGATTTTTTTTTTTTTAACCATTTTTTCATTCAACTCTCTCCTCTAGGCTTTTGTGGGGGGTGGGGTAAGGGGTGAGTTGTGTGGTGCTTAGCTATCTGCTATGTTAAACCACAACAAATATATACATATATATATATATGTATATATATATACATGTATGTGTGTGTATACACACACATATATATAAGTGTGTGTGTGTGTTTTCATATGGGTCTATTCATGCTATAGCTAAATAATCTAGGCATAATTTAGGTGATATATCACATAAAGGTGATATATCACATATAGATATCACATAAAGGTGATAAATATGTGATATATCGCATATAAATATCACATAAAGGTGATAGTTCTGTTGGAGGTCTCAAGGTGTTAGATCAAGCCTCTGTTCCTCAACCTCAGAAGTTACGATTTTTTTAGATGCCACGGAAAACTGTCAGGAATAGAGGGAAAAAAAATCGGCAGAGAGGAGAAGAAACATGAATAAGTAAATTCAACACTATTTTTAAGAGAAAAGAGAAATTCTAAACTGTGTTGAAGCTGCAGGGAACCAAAATACTCAATGAAGAGCTTATAGTTGAATTTACTCTGATAGGACTTTATTGTGTTAATAACGATGTGGTAGTGCATTATGTGTGACTGTGAACAGTCATACATTTATTACTTTTAAGTAAATAAAAAAAAAATAAATGCAGGATTTAAACAGTAGATTTCAGGGACAGAAAAAAACTATGGTATTAATCATTGTTACTGTGATAATATACAAAGAACTACTCACAGATATGTCCCACTGTGCTAGGCTCTGTAAAAATCAATTGGAAAAAAACAAACAAACAAACAAAAAAACACTATATAGTACAAGATGAAAACCAGACAGACAAAAGTAGTAAGGTATATAAAAGTATGTCATAACAGCATTTTTTTTCTTTATTCTGCAATCATATGTTTATTTTCTAGATTTAACTAGGTGGAGATAAATTAATTGGTAAAGGAATGGAAAAAGATAAAAACGCAGTAAGATGAAGGTGAGATGACTGGAAGGAAGTGATAGTAGAATCAAAGCAGGAGTAAAGACACAAAGAAATAGGTAGAAGACTATTTTACACAATAAAAATAGGATGGTGACATTCCACACTGGATACAGTATATTATGGAGTATTCTCTGAAGGGATGAAGTTTCTTGCTTTGTTCAATTTATTGGCTGTGTTTGATAACTAGGATAGATTCATTTCATCCTATCATTGGTGGGGAGGAACGCAGTTTCAAAGATGAAAATGCAAGTATCTGCAAATGCAGACACTTATATAAATTCCCATGGTAGTCCTTGGAGACCTGTTCAGTGCTGCCAAAAGATTCTACAACTGTTCTTTCTAAGAAATGTCAGTGTCAGCTCTGGATGAGAGCAACTGTTCTCTAGAAAACAGCTTGATTGGAAAAGATTGGAAAAGACCTCTAAGATTACTTAGTCCAACTTTTAACCTTGCACTGCCAAGTCCACCATTACACCTTGTCACTAAGTTCTACATCTACAGAGTTCCTGATGACATCCAGGGATGGTGACTTCCCTAGGCCACACAACCCTTTCAGTAATATTTTTCCTAATATATAACCTATCTTCCCTGGCACATCTTGAGGCAATTTCTTCTTGTCATATCACTTGGTCCCTGGGAGAAGAGACCGATTCAAACCTCACATTAGAAACCTTGCTATGTTCTACATGGCTATCTCACCTTTCTACCCATCTGTTCCTTTACATGCTCTGCCATTTTGTCTTTTTTTTGTCATTTTTGTTTTTTGCCCCAGACTTGGGGGGGTGGAGGGGGATATGGAACTCATACATACATTATTTGTAATTTTTCACAGCACATTAGAAGGGAAAGTAGATATCAGGGGAGACAAGTATGCAGAGAGATAGCGTCAAAGATTTAATTGAGCAACAAAAGATGAGGGATAATAATACATAAGTGAGAAACATGTATTTGAGATGAAAGATATTAGATCATACAAGAAGGTAACACATTTCAATGTCCTTTTTGACTAGCTCTAGACAGCATCTTGATACATATACTTATGTTCACAGTTCCCATTCATAGATACTACTCTCCTATGTCCTGTAAATAGAGGCAAAACACTTCACCTAGAAATCCATTCTATGAAGTAGCCACTTACTGTGGCTGTTAATGTATTTTAAGAGTATTTTAACTCTTAACATTTTGATACCTACATCCATTTGAGGAATTCTGTTTTTCCTCTCTGTGCTTGGGTTTCCCTACAAATAAAAAGAGATAATATTTTCATATAAAAAATGTAAGATGATAAAGATTAAGGTACTTTGGAACACTGTGAAAAGCAATGAATGATTACTTTTTACAACAGCAAAGACTTATTTAAAGTTCTGTGCCTGACGTGTATTTAAGACTTGGGCTATTAAGACTATTGCTTTGCTGTGGTCTTTACAGCCAGTCAGATTTCAGCAAGAAGCTGAGAAAAAATAAATTAAGAGGATGCATCTATACTGCCAAATAACACGGCTCCCAGCTCACTGCTTGGTCCTGAATTATATTTCACTCATATTTGAGCTTTATTAAGTTCTACTGGGATTGGTAAAACAAAAATGGAATAAATATCTGAGTGTATATTTCACTTGATGGTCCACTCCTTTTTGGCAGAATGGATGGAAATGTAGCATGTTTTAATCTTTTCATCTTGCAGTAACTTATAAAAGGATCTTAATAGGCTTTCCAAGCTCAAGATCCTAAACAAAACTTTAAGCACCCCAAACCTGATCTAGTTGTCTGTGACACAGGTCTTACATTATTTCATTAAGTCTGAACAAGTGCATACATAAACAATAATAACACTGCAGGGCCATTAGGCTAGTTTTGTGGTGTGGTATTGCATCCTTGAGTCACTCTTTGCCACCACATATGGAGGAACTATGGTGTATCTCCTGGACAGATGCATTTAGCAGAAAGATAGAAGGAACATTCTTCCCACTCACACTCACCATTTCTAAGGTGAGATCAATATTTAGAACCAAACAACTGATTTTAAATCACCTTGGTGTGGCACAGTGGAATGACAGTCATTCAGGTAAATGTTTCTTTAGATGTTTCTAAGATGTTTCAGGCAGATGTTTCAGGTAGTAGATGTTTCTAAGAGTGTTGAGCAGAAATTAGTAGCATAACTACCCAGTTGAGATCATAAAGTCTTTTGTCTGCCATTACTAATGCAAAACCAACACCTAATTGAAACAAATTCCAAATTTTGCAAACTCAAAGAATTGAGAAATGTTGGCTAACACTGTCTACCCTAATCAACATAAGCTGTATTAAGAAGTCTTACCAATCTTCCAATCTTAAAAGATTGTCAACAACTACTTTTTTCTTTTTTTACTTTAGCTAAAATGAAGAAATTTTGACTAAATGTTTCAGAAAACTGGAAAATACAATCTCCTATGGGAGGATCAAAGAAAGCAGTTGTGATGATACTATGGTATATTTTTTGGGGGGAAATGGGAGATACAGGTTCAATGTGAAGATGTAAATACACTAAATATAGAAAAAAATAATAATTTGTGGTTGCAGTGTATGTGCTGATTATGCAGGGAAAGGCATATTTTTCTATAAAACACAGCATCTGGGATACCCCGCTACAAGTAAAATAATCAAAGGCTCAAATTAAAATATTTTTTATATTAAAAGAATACAAGAGATTACATAAAATCTGTATTTTTCTATAGCTTACTTCACTTGGACAGACACGATTTATTACATTGTCATAAGATATGAAGCTTTTCAATAAAGAAAAACAAATGCACAGAACATCAAGGATCTTGTGATGAACATAGTCAGACAATTCCTCTTGCACAAGCACAGATACATGCACAAACCCCTATTTTTCAGATGGACAGATTTCTAAGAAAGCCTGAGTTATTTCGGTGAGTAATACTGAAGACAGTATATGAAAAAGACAGAGGTGAAACAGAACTCATTTAACAACTTCTATATGAATGTTAAAAAATATTGTGGCTATACTGTGATTGTGGCAGCACAAATTATTTCAAATAAGTTAAAGATTTTTCTTTATGTTCTGGATACATTTCAACATTTTTTATTTTTTATTTTTTTTTAATTCTACATGTAGTCCAGCTGGTTAGTGGATAAAATTAGCTCTGTGTATATTGCACATATTTTCATGGGTGTTCTAAATCCCAATTAATGAAGTTGTATGAAATAATAAGAGATCTCCAAAGAAAGAAAACTCTAGAAATGAAAGTACTGTAGTGGATCAGGATGGTTTTGTATGATTATCCAGCTGCTGCTGACAATTCGTTTATGTATGTGCTTCTCCCATCCAAGGATGGTAAGAATAATTTACTACATCTCAAAAATTTACATTCATCTACAAATCAGTACACCATTGCACAACCCAGAATTCTATTTTTCATTTTAGTTACCATCTGAAAACTTCTAAAAGCAGGATGTAGTTTTGGTGAAATCTTTTGAAGTATCATTTCAGTTATGTATAAATGCACAAATGTTGGCATATATAAATTGGATATTTCTTCAGAAGTTGATACAGAAGTTGCCAACCACCCAACCCCAGAACAAAACAAACAAAAAAGCCAACACCATCCTTTGCATTCAGTGCAGACATTTTCACAAGAAAGATTCCTTTTTTCCTTTCTCATAGATAGAATATCAGTATTTAGAACTTTAAAGAAAGTTAGGATTTTTATATTTATCATCACAAGATTATTTTTTTCCTTGTAAGACTTTCTGCTGATTTTGCTATTATTAAAGCTGTTGCTGATGCATACTCTGACAATTTTGCTCAAGATTTAGAGAAGCTGCTATGAGTAGGTGGAAAATGATGACTTGATCTAGCGACCTGCAACAATACATTTTGAACTGAAAATATGGTTACTCAAGTGGAAAGAATGTGACCTAAAAAGGTTACTGAAGCAGATATCAAGAAGCTATTGGTAAGGAAAAAAATATACAGGAAAACAGAACAGTCACTACTGTTCTCTTTAGTGATACCATAAGAGAATGTTTTAAAGCACTCCATATATATATAACTTGTACAAAGTATTTTTTATGTTTTTAGAGTAAATATACATATGTCATTATTATAATGATCCCACATCACCCCGCTCCCTTTGTTCAGCAGCCCTGTGCATCACTCTTTCACTTCCCACCCCACTCCTTCCTAGTTTAAAGCCCTATTTATGACATCAATCATCCTATTGGCTAACCTTCCATTTTCATCAAAGGATGAAAGTTAACTTCTCTGTGGTAACTTTGACTCTTTCCTTGTATTTGAAGTTCTTCGAGCTTAAGAATAGATCTTTTCTGGTTCTTCTCTCTATTATAAATTGTAGCTGAATTAGCAATTTCAGATGTTAACTACACCGAGAAAATGCCAGAAATTAAGTGATGTAAAATAACTACCAAAAAAACTAGCAGACGGTTTTACAATCTGGATTTTTTCTATTTAGAAATGCACATGTAAATCAAAGTACTCTAGCGTTAAATGGCCTATGAGGCTGAATGTTCTGGAACACATTGAAATTCACAGAAGTGAAAAGAAGCAAATAGTAATGTTAATACTTACATGAACTCTATGAGAAGGGAATTTTAGTTTGATTTATACATTTAATTAACTCATCAGTCATTAGCCTATGTAGTTCATAATCCTCTGGTGAAATAATTAACAAAGCCCCACCTTCACTCTACAATTATGCTATCATATTACTTAATGAATTATGATTCCTTTCTCCAGAATGTTGTGTTGCCATCTAAATGTAACACACATATATTTTTTTTAGGAATTCAAACAGTTTATTTCAGTTTCAAGGTATTGGGTGAATCAAACTAAACCCCATATTCCTATGGCAGTTTATCAGACATATATCCAGTAATAAGCTAATGGAATATATTAAAATGACTGAAAATATGAATATACGCAACAGATAAACTAAGGTTCCTAAAATAAACTGAGAGAGAAAACTGTCCATTGAACAGCTGGTTATACCAATCTTTCTTTTTCATATGCCTCAAAGTTGTTCTTACAATACAATATACTATCATCAGGAGATATATGTATTTTTTAAAGTAATATAATTCAGTGGTATTTTAAAAATAATAATATTAGCATTCAAATGGAGAAAAATAATTTAAGTGAAAAAAATGAAAGAGAATAGTCAAGTAAATACACTTCATTCATCATTTGTCATAACAGAATGAGAGAAAAAAGGCCATTAAAATAACAAACAGAACACAAAATCAAACCAATAAGCTTCTAAGAAATAATTAGAAAAATATACAGTTACATCAGAAATTGAAGAATGGAGATTTATCTCCAGTAATGTACACTTTTTGTAGCACAAACTGAAATATTTAAATAAGATCTAATTAGTGAAATATTGCAACTGACCCAAATCTCCTCTGAAACAAACACTAGACATACAATACACAAAATACGCACTACATGGAAAAAAAAATGATTCTGGAGGTCCCAGATATGTTTTAAATGTTGTAGTTACTTAGAATACTGGCTACTATGCTAAAGTCTCCTTCTCACAAAACAAATACGGCTATCTAACAAAAGCCACAATGAAAATTTGAAAACCTATATGCTGTAAAAATACTTGATTTCCTACATGCATATCTGCTTCTGTAAGTGCTGTACACAGAACAGCAGCTACTGAATTGGCATGAAAGTACCAAAGGACAAAATGAAATTTCTGATTATATTTTGCATGTTATACCTTACTAGTGAAGACAGTGCTATAATGAGGTAAAAATATCAATCTTTTAGTACAAAGATATGCTGCATTTTATGCTAAGCAAGATAAGCCTTCAGCCTGTGTGTCTGTCCAAGAGCTAATAGCTGATTGTATTTATTTATTTATTTTAAATGTAAATTCAGATCTTCATTCTGAACAATCACGAGAGTTACTGTGTGGGAGTATGGTTTGGATTTTTGAGGTTGAATAATGCTAACAATATATCTAAGTGTATTCTTCCATAATCAATGCATTTCCACAAATATATCTCAATAAATAAAATAGGAGTATCTCTGAAGAGCAAAATAATACAATATCTGAAGTACTGCTTCAGAAGGGTAATTAATATTTTAGTGTTTTTTTTTTTTGTTTTTCTGTCATTTTAAAACAGGGAATGGTAATCTTAAATTTGGTGGTCCTGGGTCCCCTACCATGACTATGAAAGCTATAGTTAAGAAATGTAAGATTCTTATTCTTTCAGAATATACTTTTTAATAGATTTTTTTAGATGTCAAAAGCTTCATATTTATTGCAGATAAATTATTTTTTCTGGCATCAATATAAGGAAAAAAATGACAGTAAAGTTAACCACCAAAGCCTTTCTTGGCACTCTGTTAGTGATGCAATCTGCATATTGCAGGACATTCCTACAGAACATTGACATATATGGTTATCTCCTACAGATTTCTGTATCTGCGGATACAAAATTCCACAGTGCTTTAACAAAATTCCTCTTAAGACATTCTAAATGATTTTCATGAAATCTTGCTTGATTTAATGCTGTTAATCAGTTCAAGAGAATAAGTTGTTTTCCTTTTTTTTTTTTGGTGTGCATTAGATCAATAATGTATTTATTTTTAATTAGAATACTGTGCTTTAATGTTACTGATCTATTTTCACCCTTACTGATTTTAATTATAAAGTGGCATATTAATTTTCTTAACATCAAAAACAATTTAAAATTTTTCAACTTGTAATACTTTCCATCTTAGAGGCCGATACACCTACCTGAAAAAAGCTAGTACCATCAAAAACACACCAAGGAAACTGCAGACAGCGAATTCTCAGGTCTTATTGTATCTGCTCTGTAGAAAATGGTCATGACATGAAACTCAAGACAATACAGTCAAAAGATGCCTTTTCTCAGTAACAATACAATTTCAAGAAATAAACTCTATCTTTCTATAAGTCAGACTACCACTATTTAAAAATTTCTTACAGCATGAAAGAAAACTGTGATCTACTATAATAATTCCTGAGTGACACTTATTGGTCAATAGTGGAAGCTCTATGGAAAATATTTACAGAATTGCAGCCTCTAGTTATTGAATATGTAATATTTTTTTATCACAGCTGTTCCTTTCTGAATAATCAGTTTAATTAAAATTATCATCAAAAGCAAATTTATTCAATATCAAAAAACGCTAGATGAATCTAGACTTTGACAGGGCAAAACATACAGGGACATCTCTATGAAAACACTACCTCCTGAAAAGTAATACAAAAAATAGTTCACTCATAATTGGTGAATGGACCTCTGTTTAAAATAAGGAAATAATTGGATGTGAATTACTTAGATAAATTAGCCATTTTCAGATGGACTAGTCCTAGAAAACACTTTCATTTGGTGTTAAAAGCAAAGGCAGAGGAACTCTGAGGTCTTCAAAGTTATTTTTGAGAACTACAGGAATTACAGGATTAACTTCAATTTCTCAAGAGGGATAGGTAAATATTAAACCATGTTAAACAGGTATGTTCTGCAAGATGTGTGAAGTAATCTTTCAGGTTAAATCACTACTGCAAAAGCCCTAGAGTGGGTTCTGTGGCTTTTTCCTGCTCTGGCAGGGGGATTGGACTACACGATCTTTCAAGGTCCCTTCCAATCCCTAACATTCTGTGATTTTTTGGGGCTCTATTAACTGCAAGAAAGGCCTGATGGGAAAGCAATTAAAAGCCTGATGGAAGGAGGTGGATTAAATCATACTTCCACTGCAGCAAGAAAGGGCTGAAAGGCACAGCTTAGCTGTTGTAAGATATTTTTTATGCCAATACAAATAGTTATGTTTTGGACTAGCTGAAGTTATCATTGGAAATACTTTAAAATTGATTTAGGTAGACAGCTGCTTGGAATGTCATAGGCATCATTATTTTGCCATATCATCCTCCTGAGGTCCTTCAGGGCTATGACTATATGATCCTTCAATTTAATGAAACAAATGTCCTCATAGAAAACATTTGGGTGAAAACAAACTAGCACTAAATGCATAAGATATTTATTTGGAGGATCAGAAAGGCCACATATAAAATCTTATCGATAAACTTAGTAGAATTGGAATAGTCCAGCATAAGATGGACAGGGAAGTATTAGAACAAGTCCAGAGGAGGGCCACAAAGATGATCAAGGGGCTGGAGCACATCTCCTGTGAAGACGGCTGAGGGAGTTGGGGTTGTTCAGCCTGAAGAACAGAAGGCTCCAGGGAGACCTTCCAGTACCTAAAGGGGTTCTACAGGAAAGCTGGGGAGGGACTCTTTGTCAGGAAGTGGAGGGATAGGATAAGGATTAACGGCTTTAAACTAAAAGAGCATTGCCCAGAGAAGCTGTGGATGGCCCATCCCTGGAGGTGTTCAAGGCTGGGTTGGATGGGGCCTTGAGCAACCTGGTCTAGTGGAAGGTGTCCTGCCCATGGAGGGGCGGGTTGGAACCAGATGATCTTTAGGGTTCCTTCCAACCCAAACCATTCTATAATTCTATGATTTTATGAACTGCAAAAGGGACGGGTCATTTCTTACTTTTCACTTTATCTTTTATGAACATCTACCTATTTCATGAGTAATAACAGCAAATTTATGTTCCTCAATCATGGGAGCAATTAATTTACCATTCCTCTACAAATATATTCTGCTTCACTATTGCTGAACACCTTTCAAAAAAGCTTAATGTATTAATACAATTAAGCTGCAACGCAAAATACAACAACAACAACAACAAAAAAACACTCAAACTTATCAATGTTTTCTGTGAAGGCCTTGCAGTGTCGTCCATATCTTCTGTCAGTCAGTCTCATAAAAATGTGTCTTTACCTTGAGAGCCTACTTCAAACTCTAGTAGCTAGAATTAATCTAGATCTTTACACTTGTAGAATCCTTCAAACTAGAGAGATATGACTAAGATTACTGTGAAATTGCTAAAGTTTTGGGGACACATAGTGCTCCCACCTCTGGGGCTGGAGGCTGAAGACCCCTACCTGTTCCAGGAGCTGATGCTGAGACCCCACTGGCTGCAGCAGCTGCCACCGCAGGGCAGGGCACCCAGACAGATTTCACTCAAAAACAGAGGTCTCATCAGGAGCTGGCACTGAGCCCTTGCAGTGCTGACACTTGGGGTAGGCAGCAAGATTATGTAGAGAGAATATTAGGAAAGGATTTAGTAAGAAGATAGGACAGACTGTAGTGATAAGGAACAGACTCAGGCTGTCAAGCCAGACCAGCCAGTGTATAAATACATACATCTAGTACTTAACAAACATGTGACTTTGCACAAAACTTTTCTAAAAATATACCAAAGAGAAATATTCTGTAATTTAGTTTTGAACTCATTGGACTTTTTTTCTTTTCCATTTTTTAAATATAATACTATGCGTTCTTAAGTAAATTTTGCTGTTTGTGTATTATACAAATACCTACAGGCATGTTCTGAAAATCAAGCTCAGTTACTTTACACTGAATATTGTGAATAAAATGCAACTAAGATGAATATAAGATGCTTTCTCAAGATGGTTATATATATCAAATGAATGCTTAATAAATACTGTTGAATTATTTTTGTATGTGATGACAAAGCGGTTTCTAATAATTTCCAAAACTTGCAAAATGCTATGAAACAATTTTGATGGATTTTACTTTCTCTCTCTCTTTTTCTTTTTTAAAATGAATTTGCACTAATCTGAACATGAAGAAGATACATTTTCAAGTTATAGGCATCTCAAGCACAAATTTTAGAAACCAACAAGAATGAACTAAGAGGAAAGATGCAATGCTTTCTCTATTTCTGTCTTAATTTACAGTATTTCCAGTAGGCTCCTAAAGAATTGAGAACATCAATATTTCTTTCTGTATTTGTTTCTGTATTTAATGCATGCTTCTATGTGAATGAAAAAATTAAAATTAAAATTAAAATAAATAAGGTGCAAGCAAGTGTGTTGTGAGGAGTCTTGACAAAAACTTGATAACAATTAAAAACAACAACAAAAACAACAGAAAAACTTAGAAGATAAACAAAAAGAATAACTTCATAGAACAATGTTAAATTACACTCCTGTGTAATTATGATAATTATCATATTATATATGATAATATGTAATAAACAACATTTGCAGAAACACATTTGTAAAGAAAAAGTATTACTACAAATTATTGAAAGCTATTACAGAAAAGACTAAATATGCAACATGGAATTTTAAGCAGCAGTAACTAGAAATCAAAACTTTGCATTTTTGTTATTGCTGTAGTGAAAGCAAAGATCTTTAAAAATAATAATAATAATAATAGTAATAATTAAAGGACCTCTATATGGTTTGATATAGACTAATGTTGCACTTCACCTATTACCCTCAGAGCAATTTTCCTGATAGATTTTGTATCTAATCACAAGATCAAAGAAAGATACACATTTAATATCAGTGTTTCAGTAAATCACCTTTGTCCTCTCTGTTAATGACCAGTATAATGGAAGACATTCTAGCTGAAGTATTTTCTTCTTTTCTTCTTCTCTTCTCTTCAATACAACACTGTCCAATTGTTTATACTGATCTCTTGCTGTGGAAGTGTATTCTCCCCATCTTAATTTTCCATTGTACTAGCCAACACAGATTGTAAAGATTGTGTTTTACTACACAGCTTTTGTTCTGCATTTGGGATTGCTAGACTGATGTAAAAAGTCAGTGGTTTTCCATTCTCAGAAATTGTTAATCGTCACTTCATGAATTTACTCATTTATTTCAGTCTATCATCCTCCTTTATATAGTAGACAGCTTTTGTCTACTACTAGATGATTAAATCCTGCTAATTCAAATTACAGGAGTTAGTATGACTATATGAATGGGTAAGGTGAGGGGAATATTGTCAGAAGCTTATATCTTATTCATCTCATTCTATTAATGTAACCACATAGAGACAATCTTATTCTTAGTTTCTTATATATATATATATATATATGTCTTTTAAATTAAATGAAAAAGTAAACAACAGTGGGTAGAAACAGAGATTGAAATGAGGTTTGGGGAGTTTAAGGATTTAAAATTATGAAATTCTCTAACCTTGCTCCATTTAATTCTATGCAGTTAGTACTATGCTGCATTAACTTTTCACATCAAGCACAATTCCAGTCACTGTCTGCTGGAGTTTAATTATCACTTCTTTTTTATATGGAAAGGAGAATAATTATAGAAGAGATTTCAAAACAAACTTACTTTAGCATGGTATGCTACTTTTTACGTAATGGGCCATATAAACTTCAAATACTTTCACAATACCAACACTTACCCACTGCTTTATACACTAGCTACTAAATTGCTAATTTGCTTAGCTCATCTCCATCTTATATGTAACAGTTTTGTATTTAGTAGCAAACACCAGCAAGCATTAAAAATAAATCATTGTGAATAATAGTAATCCAAGTCAGCATTTCAATGGAAAAAGTTGTAGAGAAAAACAAAAAAAAACAAACAAACAAAAAAAAACAGTGAGGACAGATAATACAGCATTAGTTTCGTATCATGACATAAAGAGGGGTGCTTTATGAACTCCCAGTAATTCTTCAAAATATGCAACCAGTGCTCTGATTTTCTGAACAGATGTGGGAATCAAGGCTCATGGGGCCTAAAATTTAGTTATGGACATGGCAGCATCACATGCGAGAGAGGAATGAGGTGAACAGATATAAGTCGATGCCGCATGGCTGCAGAGCTATCAGAAACACATTACACCCACTCTAAAAGTCTTCTGTGCAGACGCAGCTCTGCTATATCAGGCCCCTTCTCAAACCTTTTTTTTTTTTTGTAAATGAATATAAGACCTAGTACTTCTGTTTTAAGTCAGAGTTCATAACAGAGGTCTGAACGTCTGTTGTGCTGTGTTCTCACCTCCAGCTACAGAAATAAACCACTTCAGGTCACTTGCTTGATCTGAATCTGCAAAACAGATTGTGATTCTGTAATGGATGCTAAACTTTTGCTGTCTTCCTAAATATTTTTATATTTGATTTGCTATATGAATCAGAAACAGATCTGTACTGTAACCGGAAAGAAATACAGCTGCACCTAAACTGGGTTTATGGTCATTCCCAGTACCTGACAGTACCTGAATACTTAAGGTGTTCACAGCCATTTGTCCTAAATAAGAGGAAAATTGTATTTCAGGCATTTTTTGATCTAAAGGCATGCCTAACAAAGGCATGCATAGCTGCACAAACATTTATAAATGTTTAAAGGTCAAAAATAATCTGTGGATATAGTATGTATATATGGAAGTATTAGTTCTTTTCTCAACATTTTTCTATTCTCCCAACATTTCTTTTACACACAAGCAGAGACGTCATACATCTTTCCCATTTTTTGAGAACACTATTTTAGATTAGAATTTATGCTTCTGAAGTCATATTATTCAGTCTGAATATTGACAACAAATGTAAGATACTGTGGAATTGTTAGTAAATTTCAAGGAAAGCTAATAATGAGAACCTTTACAAATACATAGGCTTGTTTATATATGTTTATATATAGTTTTTTTTTATTTCAAATATTTTATTTAATAAATCAGTGAATTGGATTTCTTTGCCAGATATAAAAGCACATCATCATAATTCCAATTCACAATAAATAAAGACAAAATACCTTGATAATATTTCTATTGCTTCCTACCTTTTAAACCAGTAAAATGGGATAATTCCACCCTCCTTTAGCTGTTGAGAAAGTCATAATCTACTAAAGCTAGTTGTCTGGATTTTTTTTTCTAAAGAAATATTTTTTTGGCATCAGAAGAGCATGACTCATCCAAAAGACTTCAGACAACTATTTAATGATGGAATACACTGTACATAAAACTGCCTTTTTTATTGATTAGAAAAGGTGCCTGCACATTTGACTTATAAATGAAACAGAATTTCTAGAAAGATAAAACAAAGTAATTTAATCTCAATAGAGATACTTTGTATAAATTCTTCCTGGAAATCTTAATAATTTTGAACAAAGAATGAACTCAAATCTCAGTTTCTGTTCTCTAACAGCATTACATTTTTCTTAGAATATCATTGGAGTTTATTTGGACCAAAAGTCTTGGCAGCTTTTCTGGATAGACTTGGGTCTTGGCAGCAATTCTTGATTGACTTACATATTCATCCCTATTCAATATTCATTATTTTCTAATGAAGAAAATACAAAATATGTTTATAAATGGATATCCTTTAATACCTTTGTTGTTATCCATTCCTCCAACAGCATAAAGTGTGCCAACTGTAGATTTTCTAGGTTTAGTTCTTGGACTTTGCATGAGAGTTCTTCTCTCTGGTAAAAGATGGTATTTCATGGCTTCCAGAATAAGCTTCTGGCATTCTAGGTCATCCTTAAAAAGTGCATGGTTTTCTAGGTCAGCCAGTATCTGTGAATGACAAGATTATCAATAAAAAATGTTGTCATATTCCTAGGAAAGCAATACTATTCAATAAGATACCACAAAACTGATGTCATAAATTTATGACTTCAGTGTGGAATACAGGCCTTTTGCAGGATCCTTTCTGCAGGAAGAGGGCCAGGAAAGTAAATATTTAATTGATTTTGAAAAGACTCCAAGCAACTTTTAGATTATTTCACCATCCCTCAAGACTACAATCTGTCTCTTACTGAAGCCACTGAAGAAAATTAAGTGTTCTTTTGTAGGCTACAGCCTTACTTATTTTAATGGTTTCCAACATTTCTGGATTTGATAGGATCCAGGAGGCATCTCTTTGTAAGCATCCTAAACGTGCAGTCATATAACACCATTATACAGTATTTTATGTATTTTACTTTCCAGGAACATCCCTTATCTCTAATAAAATAAAATAAAATAAAAATCACAATCAAACAAACACAATGCTAGTGTAAGTTTTTCATTTATTGATTTGCTGTATTATTGGAAAAAAATAAGGATTAATAATCCAGATCACGTGAACATCTTTGTAATTGGTGTAAAAGCTATTAGTAGTATAATTACTATAGTTACTATAGTTACTAGCTATTAGTAGCGTAGTTACTGAATACAGCTGAAAGAACATTCTACTATATTTCCAAGAAATTGTAAATGTTAAATGTTGAATTTACTTGCCTGTATGGACATACCTAGTAGCATTTGAAATGCTTTGCATCACTGTTGCAGTTTCTCCCTTCAGGCAGCTAAACACTGCACAGCCATTTGATCACTCCCTACCTGCCAGCCACCCCCCACCTCCCGCCCCAAGTGAGATGGGGGAGAGAACTGGAAGGGAAAATAATAATAACTATATACATATAAACATAAAAAGAAGTGATGAACAATGAAATTACTCACTATCTACCAATCGATGCCCAGCCAGTCCCAGAGCAGTGGTCCTACCCTCTCCCAGTTTTATTGCCTCACATGACACCATGAGGTATGGAATACCCCTTTGGCCAGTTTGGTTAGCTGTCCTGGCTCTGCCCCCTCCCAGCTCCTTCTGCATCCCCAGCCTCCTCACCGGACAGTGTAAGAAACTGAAAAGTCTTTGGAAGAGTGTAAGCATTACTCTGCGACAACTAAAATATCAGTGTACTATCAGTGTGTTATTCTCCTAAATCAAAAACATAGCACATACCAGCCACTCTGAAGAAAATTAACTCTATTCCAGATGAAACCAGAACAATCACCCTTGAAATTTTCAAGATCCCATTGAGGTAAGCAACCTGGCCTAGACTCATAGCTGACTCTAAGCAGGAGTTTGGACTAGAGAACTCCTGAAGCCTATTCCTGCCTGAACAGTTCTGGGATTTGATGCCAGTGTGGTAAACTTCAGCTCTTATACAGATTTTGTGTCATACCTGCCAGGCCCATGCAGATGTCTCAGCTTCCCTAAGGTACCAGAAGTGGATCAGACTCTCATTGGCATCTAGGCAACTGAGTATTACCTTTAGATGCTGATCCCTATATGCTGTTGACTATACAACATCATATATTAGAACAGGTTTTAATTGCATATGGCAACACACCTGTACAGTCTGGAAGATCTCTAGATCTTATACGATATCTGTCTTGGAGACACAGTTGCTTCTGGAGATGCAGGAGATGGCAATGATGCTGAAGAATTTAGTCCTCAGTGTCTACAAAGAAACATCACCCTTGAAGACACATACATACAAACATACACAAACTGCAATGCAGTTAACTAGATAAAGGCAGCTAGATTCATTTTAAGGACTGTTAACTAACTGTCAACTGAACTCCAACTGCTGATGAATGTGTGAGTGTCCTTCATCAATCTCTCAGTCTTTTTCAGATAGCATGTTCTGTGACATCCAAAATATTACTAGTTGGTACATGTAAATAGCAGACTGTTGCTTCTGATTTTAGGTATCAGTCATGAACTGAACTAACTGAGTTCCAAACAAAGGTATTACATTCTTCAGTATCTCAGCTGGTGCTCCAGAACTCTTATTTTACATGGCTGATGACCTAACAGACAGTAGACCTGGTTACTAAAATACAAAAATAAGAAGAGTAATCTAGCCTAGTATTTTGTCTCCAACTGCAGCCATAAGCCAGTGAGAAAGCCATAAGACTAGTTTCATATACAGAATAATTCTCCTTAATATTCCCCTAGTATTCAACTTTCAGAACAAGGACCTTCTGAGATGAATGTCTTTTCTACGCATTTTATAATTCTCTAGGACCTTATCTTCCATAAATCAGTTCAATCCTTCTTTGAACTCATGTAAATTTCTTGCATCAACAATGTTTTGACAACAAATTCATCCTGTGTCTTGATGAATATGAAGGTTTACTTCCCTTTCCTTGCTTTGAACCTGACTCCTTTGGCTTCATTTGTTTTCATTCAATATGTTTAATTCATTTCTGTCATTCAGAGCTCCATTCACAGCCCCCTAATTCTTCTAACGGATGAGCAAATGCATAATTGAGCCCTACCATACTCTCTAAGTCAGAGTCACAAAGCGGTTGAAGTTGGAAGGGACCTCTGGAGATCATCTAGTCTAACCTCCCTAGTCTAACCTTTTAGGTGACCCTACTCGATAGGGTCACCTAAAACACATTGCACAGGATTGTGTCCAGGTAAGTTTTGAGTAACTCCCGAGAAGGAGACTCGACAGCCTCTCTTGGCAACCTGTTGCAGCACTCTGTCAACCTCACAGTAGAAACGTTTTTCCTGATATTCAGCTGGAACTTCCCGTGATTCAGTTTCCGTGTATTGCCTCTTAGCCTTTCACTAGCCACCACTGAAAAGAGTCTGGCTCCTTCTTCACACCATCCCTTAAGATATTTGTGTATGTTGAATAGATCCTCTCAGTCTTCTCTTCTCCATGCTAAACAGGTACAGTTCTCTCAGTCTTTCATCATAAGAGAAATGCTCCAGCCCTCTGATCATCCTAAGAGAAGACAGGTAAGACAAAGGGGCTGAAAATGTATCTATTAATATATATTTGGGGATGTCAAGTATCTTTAATGATCTCTGAATAAATTTCTGCCAGTGTTCCAAATCTGGCTTCACGTAACAGAAAACGAAAGGATGAGGCCTTTAATTTCACCTCCCAAGGAATAATAAAGGGCTTATATGCTTTCTCTCAATTTGGCAGATTTTTTATTTTTATGTTTTAAATTGTCATATCAACCTTCTTTGTCTGGTGGAACAAACACTTTTCTCATCTTAAATAGAAAATGAGGCATAGAAGACATACATTTACTTTTATATAAATATATAAATTGTATTTGCTAGCATTTTCAAATAAAACAACAGTATCTATCATATTCATTTTTATAAACGTGTGTGATTATTGTATTGAGAAAATACTAAAACAATACTAAAACATCTTTGAAGCAGAAGCAGTGGAACTGTAAACAACCAACTGTAAAAAAAAAAAAAAAAAAAAAAAAAAAAAGTTGGCTAATATGAATACAGTCTTAGAGAAATGTTACTGTATAGATTTGAAATTAAACCTCCTTTAAATTTGTCATAAGCTCCCATTCTGGTATCTCCCTAAAATATACGTATCTTTCAAACCAATTAGTTTCTACTGATCTATGTACTCCAAGACCATATTCATATGACCACAGAAATTCAGTATGTGGGCTGCCACATATCCATACAGAAGTTATCAAGTCATCTATATTGAAGGTTTACTCCTCAGAACCACTTATCTGTGTCTAGATTTCAGATAACTAACAATAAAAAGCATCTTTTTGATTTTTGGGGGGGTGGGGGGGGAATAAGTTCACTAAATAAGACACTAATACTACAGTCAGCTTAAAACAACGTATACTTACATGTATAATACAAGTGGCTAGAGGTGCTCAGTTGTCAAGTTTCTTATTAAAATAATATGAAACTCAGGCAGAAGAGAAATAGATACATGCAAAAAAACAGCAGACTATTGTGTTCCTTGATGGTAGTATTTTTAAAAGGTGTCACTGTACATGGCTGAGGTTAAGAGCTTGATATAAATGTTTGCAAATATTTGCAAATGTTTGCAAATTTGTTTGCACATGAAACAAATTACACTTGAAAACATTCTTAAACTTTATTATCTTTAATGAATGGCCAACTCCTAAAGTCTGCTATTTTCAGTCAAAATGGCTTCCTTTAAAATTTTTTCACAAAGTGCATCTAAATGGATACCAGTCTGATATATTTCTTAAACATATAGTCCAATATATACTACCTTCACATCTAACCTCACGAATTTAAATATCAACATTTTATTCTCTTCCCTCAGAGTTGGTATTTTCATATTGACAGTAATAGAACTACATAAAATACAGTTTTGCTATATGTTTTTACATTTGATATTTTTGAGCTACAGTCAGTACCAGAATAGCAGAATAATCACTGAATTTTTTATTATTTCTTGCAGTTTCTTACATCTAAGCTAAGCTACAAGAAAACTGAGTCTATAATTACAAACTGTTTCATTTTTAAGTTAATTTACTTTCCCCCGTGTAGAGAAAAATACAACTCTCAAGAAGGTATTTAAGCTATTATTATATAAATTATATAATTATATGTAATATATGTAATATATATGTAATATATATATACTTTTATTATTTTAATTTTCTTCATAATAGCTAGTATGGTGCTGTATTTTGGATTTAGGATGAAAATAATGTTGATAACATATCCATGTTTTAGTTATTGCATACACTAAATCAAGGTGAGAAATCAAATGCAGTTCATATTACTAAGAATATTAAAGTGTGCTAATAAACACTGCTGGTAGCTGTATTTCATAACATTAATTTACATTTCATAATATTAAGATTCTTGATATATCATTTTTTGTGATTCTTTCACCTTTGAAGTCCTCAGCACACTACTCAGTAGATGAAAAATCAAAGATCCGAAGACAAATAATGTTCAGAGTTTTGAACAGGATGAAGCTTTCTCTTGCAAAATACTTTATCATTTAGGGCTACTGAACCAAACAGTGTACTCTGTCAACAATTAATTTATCATCATACAGGCACAACAAAGGTAAGAAATCAAATTATCAGTTTCCTCTGCATAAATTTGAGATAATGTATAGTAGCCTATACTTTCTAATGCTTAATGGAACTAATGCAATTGACAAGTTTTTTTATGACAAGCCTATTTTATTAGCAAGGATGAAAGTCTAGTAATCATATTTGTTGACTTCCTGTCACACAGCTGTTTCTATATACTGGTGTTAAAATCTGTGCTTAGAATCTTAAAACAAGTATTTATAAGATCTTGCAAATGAATTGCCACATTTTAAATACAGGAGTGATAATCAATGAACTGTCCTGTCCCAAAATTTGGAGATTTCATGCACCAGCAACAAATAAAGACTGAATCTCTTTCTTTGTGATTAGAAATACATCTTGGAAAGAAGAAACCATTTCTATTGAAAACGTCAAAAAGCAGACAGAAACCTGCATTTTTTCCCTCATAAATAAATAAATAAATTTTTATTCAATGGCCAAACCATAAAAATATTTTTTGTTCAAAAGAAATAAATAATAAAGATCTCCTTGTTATGTTATGATGGGGTAAAATGTGTTATCTCATGCACTTTTCCCAACAGTGCAGGTATGAGAAAAATAATTTTGTGAAAAATATTAATTCCTCCCCTCCTGTGTACTTATTCTATCATATTGGCTAATTTGTGATAAACACTGGATTTCTGAGTAATCTAAGGGCTAAACTCTGTGAGTTTACCCAAAAAAAAAAAAAAAAAAAAAAAAAAAAAAAAAAAGTTGAAATTACAGCTAGTGTTTAGAAAAAACAAATGGAACATAAACCCAACTCTTTTATCTTGTCTGTTTCAATATTCTGTTTAAATATTTTTCTAGTCCATAGTTATCTTTCCTTATTGTATCAAAATATTCAATACATTTAATACATTTAATCAGGATACATGTGACCAGAAAATTCAATTAAAAAGGATGTTTCCCTAGAAACCCAATTATGTTCAGCTTACTATTTCATAGCTATGACATTCTTAATTAAAAGAGAATTGCATCTAACATCAGATGAAGATTTCTGGGTTTAGTAACACATAGAATTTCACAGAGCAGTTGCTGAACCATGTTGGTGCTACTTCAGCAGAGTTAAACTACTACACTGTTTTTGGAGCTGCTTGAATTTCTCAGACTACCAATATTCTGAGAATTTTTAGTAACTTTGTGTCACTGTGTTTCTCATTTTTACCACTTTAAAAAACAGAGATAAAAAAAAAAAAAAAAAAAAAAAAAACAATCCTTTCTCAGTTGTACTTGTAAATTACCTTCAACACAATGCTGCAGAGAGTTGGCATGCTTCATCTCAGGGAAGCAAATTCAATTTGAGATCTGGAGTGAAAAGTAGTCAAGTACTGCCGAAAGGAAAGTCAAATCTAACGAGCACAGAAGCAGGAGGTTGGTACTGGTACAGTGACTGATAGTGGGACTGACAGCAGGCACACTGTGAGACTGCACCCTTAGTACTGGGATATTCACCTTTCACAACTTGGGAGCAGCTTTACTTTTGCAGTACCCTGAGAGAACTCCCCTAGTATTGGGTTTACATGGCAACATTTTAGTAGCGGGAGATGCAGGGGCTGTGAGAAGAGTAAAGAAACTGCCCCATGTTAGATAAGGGTCAATTTCAGCTGGCTCCAAAGGGACCTACTGCAGCCCAGAGCTGAGCCAATAAATGACGTTGTTTGTGCCTCTGAGTGCAGATTTAAGAAAGGGGGAAAAAATGCTGGACAACAGCAGCTGGAATAGTGAGAATGAGAACCAGCCCTGCAGACACCAAGGTCAGTGAAGAAGGAGGGCAGGAGATGCTCCAGGCCCACAGCAGTAGTTCCCCTGCGGCCTGTGGAGAGGCCCCTGGTGGAGCAGGCTGTCCCCCTGCAGCTCATGGTCCCACAGGGAGCAGATCTCCACACTGCAGCCCATGGAGGAGCCCCTGGTGGAGCAGGTGGATGTGGCCTAGAGGAGGCTGCAGCCGATGGAGAGCCCCCGCAGGTGCACTCTATTCCTGACAGATGGACCCTATGGTACAGACCCATATTGGAGTAGTTCTTGAAGTGCCTGTGGGCAGCCCCCGCAGGATCAGTTCGGGAAGGATGGCATCCCGTGGCCGTGAAGGAGCAGCGGAGACGAAGCGTTAGGAACTGACCGCAGCCCCCATTCCCCTGCACCACTTGGGGGGAGTATTTAGAAGAGGGCGGACTGGGGGAAGGTGTTTTTAATTTCCCTTTAGTTTCTCACTTCTCTCACTTGTTATTAATAGGTAATAAATTTTATTCATCTCCCTGCAGTGAATCTGTTTTGCTCATGATGATAATTGTTGAGTGATTTAATTGACCTTATCTCAACCCTTGAGCCTTTTCCATTGTATTTTCTCCCCCTTTTCCTTTGGGGTGGGGGAGTTAGAGAGTGGTTGTGGTGGAGCTCAACTGCCCAGCTGAGTAAAAAGTATGATCCACTTGAGAGTATTACTGATTTGATTTCTTCCTTTGAATTTTATGTATATTACTGTAAATTTTGATATTATAAAACTAAACTTTAGAGGAACCCATATTTATGTAAATAGTAATAACAGAAGCTTTTTATTAAGAGATGCAAACACAGAACTGTGAAGTAACCACAGTGCTGTAAAAACAATTGTTTTTGGCTTTCCAAAGAATTATTCTGGACTAGATTTCTAAGGATCTTGTTCCTCAAGGAAAAGGAGATTTCTGTTAACACTGTAGGAAACTGGAAGCCACAAAGAATCAGGACTGACACAAAGCAAGTTTTTCAACTTATTGCTTAAAAATTGAGATGGAGCCCGGGTAACACCAATCATTAGAAGAATAATGTATAGAGTCCAGAAAATAATCTTAAAATAAAGACAACACAGTTCAAGCATTCTTACGTGAGATGACTTAACAGGCCATTGACTAATTATGGGGATAATACTTTGATCTTCATTAAATTTTCTTGTTTTCAAATTCTTTTCTTCACGTAATGAGTATGAACAATATAAAAGTATCTGAATATTACACTATCCATTGTCCATTAGTTCCAGTAGGTCTGAATGGATCATTTTGCTTTGATAATTTATTTCAAAATCTGGCCAAAGCAAAGTACTTATCTCCATTTGGAGTTTCCTTCTCTCTGTCTCACTCACTCAAATCAGATTGTATCCTAACAAACTCTTTTACCACTTGAAAAGATTTTGTCTTCTAATTTCAAGTAATAGTTGCTGTCAAAAGGGAACAGAATTATTCAAAATGTTTTATGTTTTCTTTGCATATTTATTCTGATTTAGTGCCTTGAATAGTCCTTAATGACATATCATTATACTATGCCCTGAACAGAATTAAATTCAATACCCAAATTTTACAGTAGGTAGAAAGCAATTTCCTATTCTTTAAAAATTCTCCCAGCATCTAAATTCATTTTCCCTGTAAAACACATAGAGTCCTGTGCCCTCAGAAATCTATAAGCCAATGTCATGCAGAACACAGGATTTGCCTTATCCTAATAGTATTAATAATCATAATAGAAGAACAAAAAGCTTAAAATCCTTTAAATGAACCGTGAGTAAATGAAATGCAGATTTTTGTGGCACATTTTGTTTAACAAAGCCCCTGAGTCTTTTTCTTGATCCAAAATGTATCTGAAGTCACTTGACAACCTTGAATCAGAGAAACACATTACCATATGAAACAAAAATCTGAAGCAAGAATGTGCATATTGAATGGTCTTCTAGAGAGGGATTTGATTAGCCACCATCATCCTTTTATGTGTTTTCTTCCATGTACAGATTTGTTATAGCTGGTTATTGCAGCAATCATAGTAATACGGCTACCAGGAAAGAACAGGCTGCTGAAGGGTAAGGTCACTATTTTTCTTTGTACAGATTAAGAACAAACAAATGGTTTGTATCAATTCCTGGACAGTATAAACAAATATTTTATTTCCTTAAAAAAACTGTTAGTCCATCTTCAAAATCTTACTACATATATCCTGCTCTAGCTGATAGGAAACATGCATCTTTGGACAATACCCCTAATAGAAACTTTTTTATCTGTCTAAACCCGGTAGAAAAAGAAGTCATTATTCTTATGTCAGTGTACTGGTATATGGATGGAATTAGTTTAGTTCCCTAATGTGTTGAAAGGAATAAACTGTTTTATGCTGTATTTTCTAGGCAACTGATAGAAATGCCTGCAAATTCCATCATAACTGTGGATTTCAACTTAATAAAAATTAATTACATTTAAAATCATCATAATTACAATTAAAATCCTGATTAAAAATGTGTATAACTATTTTAAGAAATATTAGTTAGACTATTCATGCTACACTGAAAACATGAAAAAAAAAACAACAACAACTCCCACATAAAGTGTTACTATCTTTTTTACAAAATGAAACATCTCTTAGCTGCCTCTGTTGAATACAAAACCCCTTGTTATAAAGACTAATTGTTTAATAATTTTTAAGCTCCTTATTCTTCTTTAGAAACTTCTGAACCTATTAGGTAAACAAAGCAGTGAATTAATTACTTTCATTTGTTTGTTTCATCGTAAAGAGTTTGATGAAATGCTCCATTTTCCTAAAATTTATGCACACTTCCTTGACTGATTTGAACACTGGTTCTGCAACTGGCAACTTTTTTCAGCAGTTTTTATTTACATTTTTGATTTTGGAAATAGCGTGTTTTTTAGGACAAATCTGCAATGATTGTAGTTTTGCTATTTCTTTTTCCAAGAACAGCCTGATGTCAAATGTAATTATTTGCAGCTAAATTTGAGCTTATAGATAGAAACAAAAGTATACTGAATGAATAATAACAGCATACTGAATGGATCTATCTCTCTGTGAATGCATTTGGTCATGCTTCAGTTAATTCAGGATTCTACCTTAATGGATACATCTATGTCTTCCTTGGGATTAAAATGATGGATGATATGAACAAGATCTTTGGTTTAGTCTACAGTTATTGAATAGCCATCAGCCATTGTTAAAAACTTAAATACAATTGATGGTAGATAATTTAAATGCTAATCTAAGTTAGAAGGTTCAAATCAGTAAAAATAGTCAGGGTTTCAGATAATGTGTGACTTTTTATTATTACAAACCATATACATGTAGACTCATTTTCTGCTTTAGAAGAGACAGAAGCTTGATTTTATGTTTTAGTAAAAAGTCCACTAAGGTTGGGAGATGAAACAGCTTAACGAAAGATTTTGCTTTTTTCTTTCTTGTATTATTCAAATTAATTTTTTTTCTGGTGCAAAAATATTTAATTTAGATTAACACATTCCAGATGATTTCCAAATCTTATTATATTGTTTTATCCTAAATCACTTTAGCTATTTATTGTCATAAAGTATAGTAGGAAAATTGTACTGAAAATTCCAGAAATTAATATATGAACAGAGAAAAAACTCAACACTAGCACTAGGCATTAGTGCTTAGGCATTATAATGAAATTAAATTTAATTATTTAACATTTACCCAAAAACAAAAGTGTAAATTCAAACATCCTTTTTGGGGCTCAAAAAGATACGAGTGACAGATTTCAGTGACAGATTTTTTTAAATTTGTTTTTTTACCATCACTTTCACAGGTCACACAACCATGAAAATACTGCTTATAACCCTATATGTTACAAAAAAAAAAAAAAAAAAAAAAGTTACTTTTCCAAGACTGAAAGAACATCCATGAAAAAAAAACAAAAAAATTTCAAAATAATTTGGCTTTCACATTGAAATCATCAGAATTAAAGAATCTCTAAGTGTGTTTTTTGTTTTTCCTTTGTCTTTTGTTTATGTTGACTTGGTTTTGTCTGTTTTCCTACAGAAAATATAGCCTAGTTTTCTTACTTCTTCTAATTCAATTGAAAATCTACATTTTCTGATCATCTCTGCTGATCCTAAATGTCCTTACTGCGTAGCTTTTTGTTTGCTTGTTTGTTTGCTTTTTTATGATAGTATGCTTAAGAAAAAAATAAAAGAATGCATCTCAGAACCAAGAATTCTCCATTACTATGGGGTAGTTTGAAAAAACTTTTTCTTACTTTGTCCAAGGTAAAAATGAAATAGAATCATGAAATGAATAGCATAAGGATACTGTGGAATTAAGTATCCTTAATAGATCCATTGGAATGGAATTAAAATACAGCTTGTTTCTTTCAATTTCACTTTAATTTTTGCTCTTATAACAGTAACTGAATTTCCTGTTTGACACCTATAGAAAAGAGCAGTTTTCAGCAAGAGAGAATAAGTAACATGTTTTTGGAAAAATACACAATTTTTATCTTTATAGACACTACATTAATTACGTAATTAATCCCTCAGATTTATGTGTTTTCAAAGAAGGGAAATTTTCCTCCTCAGTGGTGTCGCAGACTTGAGGATCTTTAAGAAAGTCTAGACCAACTCACTCTTGAAACTGACCATTCTATAACTAACCATATAGAATGAGACTAACCATTCTATAACTAGATGATCTTTAACGTCCCTTGCAACACAAACCGTTCTATGATTCTATGATTCTATGATTAAGATTTATTACTTAGACACAACACACTTCCACTAGTTTGTCTGTAAGTCTGTGGTCTATGTAACTAAGCTATGATAATACATTGTAAAGAGATTAGTCACATAACAATAATAATGAATGGTCTTGGACTGGAATTCTGGAGGGAAATCTCTGTTTTATGTCTAACAACTGAACTCTGACATCTACTAAACTGGTATATTTGGTGACCAACTCACTGTAAATGTGTTCAGTGTTTAATTCACTTATCATTTCAACCCCTTACCCACACGTTAAAAAACAACATAAAATAAATCATCTTATTCAGAAGAAATCTTCTGGGACATTCTACCCTTTAATTGTAATCCTGCATCCCTCTCCCCCACCCTCATCAGGGTACAACACCCAAGAAGAATAACTGAAGTTTGTTTTCCTTAAACTATCATTAGGTTACAAAAATGAATATATTAGATAAACAAACAATCGCACACACATTCTCTGAGGCTTTGCATATGATATAAAAGTGAAGAAACTGATTATTTTCTCCCACTCTCTTGAATGAACTGAATGAGTAATGGGATTGGAATATTCATTGGTAGCATCTGTGATAAGTAATTAAAATGTGGTGTTGAAACTACTTTCACAGCATTAACACTTCCCCAAAGCTTATGATTTAACGAGCCCATTTATTGAAATCTTCACATAATTTGTATAAGTGGTCCCTTGTTATCTTTTACCACACTGTTCAAACCTTACTTTTAACTTAATTCCTAAATATGCCTACACTTTTTGGCACATATGCTGACTTGTGTCAGACTAAATAGTGCTACTGGGTAAAACGGGCACCAATTTGGACAATTTATTTATCACCCTGATGTGCTGGTGAATCAAATGCTATTCATTTTAGGAAAACTGTAACCACTATCTATCTATCCATCTATCTATCCATCTATCTATCTATCTATCTATCTATCTATTTATTCATTTACTATAAATGATTATATTTCTGTCTCTGATAATGTCTTTTGACCATTAAAATATGGAGCACAAAATCTAAGATGAAAGATTTATCTATACTTAATTATATAGATGGCAGAATCTACATTTGATTTCATCATGCTAGGCTTTCTCCATAATATATGGAAAGAAGCAAAAATGTTTATCTCAAGATAAATCTATTCTTAAACTAACTAAATAAAGTAAATAAAATCTCAGTTGTAAGATATTTAATTTCCAGATGCCTACAGTTAGGGAAAATGAATCTGTCCTAGAGAATGTAATGTTTTTTCTTCTCTAATCTTTGAGGAAAAAAAAATAAAAATGTACTATCATAATTTTGGTATTCCTGCATATTTTGTAATTCTGTTGAAGTGCTCCATAAGAAATAAGAAAAGTTATAGAGGGCGCACTGTGTTCCTAAGGAAAGCAAACAAACAACCAAACAAATCACATAAAAAAGAGGAAAAACATAAGGAAACTAGCTGCAGCAAAAAGGTTGGACTGTGGTAAATTATTCTAATTCTATGTCTCCTTTAGTTCACAAGTAGTTATTTTCTGTTCAAGCTCTTCTGAATCAAATTATTTTTTTATTTTCTCGAAGCGATAAATGAAGTAAAAGATTTGATAAAAGCATGACAGATACCAAGAAGTAGAATGCAAATGTTATTTGGTCAGTAACAGCTAATAGCCTACATTTGCAAAATACTTTTTTTTTGTTGTTGTTTTTAATTGTAGTTACATATTTACTAAAGTTAACTGTAGTACACCAAAATTGGTGTCATTCTGATATATCTCCTAGAAAAGAGTAAAGTACAAAGAAATGGCATACAAAAGAATCACTTTTTCCCTAAATAATCTTTTTCTGTTTCAAATATGATTTGTAGGCCTTAAAAATAGAAGAAAAAAAAAAAAAAAAAAAAAGAAAACTTTGCATAAATGGAACTGTCTATAACTTAAATACCTTTTCAATATAGTATATTTCAAGGATAAACGTCACAAATGCCCAAAATGAATAATTCAATTACTACATTGTATTGGGTAATGCTTATGTGGTAAAGCTGTGGTAGCGGGGGGGCTGCAGGGATGGCTTCTGTGGAAAGAATCCAGAAGCTGCTGCATATCAGATAAGGGCCAGCTGAAGCCGTCTCCAAAGGGACCCGCCGCTGGACAGAGCCAAGCCAAAGTGATGTTGTTACCTCTGTGAGAGCAGATTTAAGAAAGGGGGAAAACCTGCAGCACAACAGAAGCTGGGAGATACAAGTGACAACCAGCCCTGCAGACCCCAAGGTCAGTGCAGAAGGAAGGCAGGAGGTGCTCCAGGTGCCAGATAAGAACTTCCTCTGTGGCCTGTGGAGAGGCCACTGGTGGAGCAGGCTGTCCCCCTGCAAAGGCTTCAGGAATTTCTTCATTTAGCCCCAGAGGGCTGAAAACTTTAGAACCAGATGAATCTCAACATACTGATGACTGTCTGGTTAACTGTTTTTTAGTTGGAGACAAAAATACCTCTTTGACAAATTCCTTCCTGTGCAAGGAACTTGCAAGTTTGTCTCACAACGTCAATTAGCCAACCTAGGATTTACTGGAGTGTAATATGGAAATTAGCACACACTTTTAAAATCATACAATTGGTTGTAATGTGTACATTCTGAGAGGATTTAGTGGTGCAGCATTTTCTACAGGTTTATCTACAGCATCTCTGTAGAAATAAGGACAGAACCACAGATCCACAGAAGGTAGATCAGTTCACTTTCTCCCTAGTGATTTAATAGGATATTTAAATATTTCACCTTAAGACAGGATTGTTTCTGTCCCTGGGCAAGAAATCTAATTTAGATGCCTGTATTAGTTTCACTGGATCTGAGCCACAGTGTACTTAATACTCAAAGATTATACATTATCCTACTGATGTGACTAGCAAGCCTGTAAAAGGGGTATTATTAGCAGTGTTGCAGGCATAAAGGCAATAATATTTATGTTTTATTCTATGCTGCTTTTTAGCATTTATTGTTAATTGATGATCTACTATTACAAGCCATTGCAAAAACATCCATTATAAACACAATATACTGGTGAAGTACAAGTTATCTTTAACTTAGCCATTTCTGTGAGTAAATATTTGTACTCTTTATCATGCATGCCTCTGCTGAGATCCATTAAAACATATGCTTAACGTCCTCATTCTTACTAATCATGCTATTCTAGGCACCTACTATCATGTGTTAACTCTGAACTCTTGCTTGTAAATTTCTTCAGCAATCCATCAATCATCAGCAATTCCTCATGCTCTTAAGAAATGTAGTAAAAAGAATGTTTTACCCAAAAGAAGCTGCACACATTCTTGGCTCATGCTGTACTCTTGACACTAACAGCTATATTACACTGTATTCAGACATTCAGCAAAAACAATTTATTTTTTTTACCTCAGTAAATGGGGTTATACTAGCACTAGTGGAACATACAGGGCTAGGCAGAGGCTCAAACATGCTGCTGAATTGCTAGAAGATACTTCCAGATGCAGATTCAGTCATGGAATGGAAGACACAAGCACAGAATAAACTATTCTATTTTGGGAAAAGGTCAGAAAAAGATGAGGTGAGCTGTCTGAATTCTGAATTATATATTTTGATATCCTATTACTCAAGTCTGACCACATTGCCGGTGTAATTAAAGAACCTTGAGAGTGAAAGGAGGCATCATAAAACACAGGCTATAAATTTAATCCTTCATTTTCCGTCAATCTTTCAAATCTGTTAATAATCTTTTCATTCTATGACTTCATCTTTTTTAGTGCATTTAAAAGTAAGGAACCCAAATCTGTTTCCTTAAGGTCTAGTGATTAGATTTTAATTTTGACCCTGCTTCTCTCAGAAAGCTTTTTAGTTAATTTTCAGTGGAATCAAAATGACAGAATGTTTTATTGGATTTTTACTTAAGTATAAACCATAATAGGGAAAATTTCACCTCTTGGTAATAAAAAATAAATTTTCACCTCCAGTTCTCAATAACTTTCTGTTAAAACTTTGTTATATCTTAACTTTAATCTGGAAATAATTACTAACACTTTTTCAGCATTACTGCAAATATTTATACAATAGTCATGCATAAAAGTTAATTTTTAGATTAAACAGAAAACCAAAGAAACCAACCTACACCAACCTAAAATTATTTTTGAAATTTGAAATTCCTTAAACAGCTTTGAAACTGTTACTTTTTTCATATATCCCGTTGACTGGTCACCTGCCTCCTGACTGTTCAAAAAGGAACACTATCTCAAAAAACTGGAATTGAATCTGAATTAAAAAGTTTTATGGGATTTTTTTCTGAAAAATCCAGAATGTAATTCAGTTTGAGGTTAACACAACTGTATTAGAAGTTTATAGTTGTGTATCAGTGATGTGTGATACTACTACATGTTTTTATTTGTGATGCATATCTATGATAGGCAGTAGAAGTACCTGGTGTACTGTGTTTAGCTCTGGGGACCCCAGCACAAAAAGGACATGGAAGTATTAGAACAAGTCCAGAGTAGGGCCACGAGGATGACCAACTAAGGCTGAGGGAGTTGGGGTTGTTCAGCCTGGAGAGGAGAAAGCTCTGGGAAGATCTTATAGCACCCTTCCAACACCTAAAGGGGGCCTACAGGTGGGGAGGGTCTCCTTGTCAGGGAGTATAGTCATAGACAAGGGGTAATGGCTTTGAACTAAAAGAGGGTAGAGTTAGATTAGATATAAGGAGGAAAGTCTTTGCTCAGAAGATGGTGAGGCAATGGAACAGGTTGCCCAGAGATGCTGTGGACGCCCCATCCCTGGAAGTGTTCAAGGCCAAGTTGGATGGGGCTTTGAGAGGTTAATATTCAGAATAGCAACAAAGATTCACAACAAACAAAAAATGTTTGCCTCATATTCTTTTTGTCATTTTTATTGCATGGTCAGAAGGAAATAAATTTTGCAGACTCATAGACAAGGATGAAAAAGCTCAACAATATTTTTGTTGTATCAGTGAATTCTTTATTAATTCATCAGACCCTCAGCTCAGGATTTGATCTCCAAGGAACAGTAACTATGCCCAAATGAACCTGAAGAGATTTAGATATGTAAGAACATTGTCTCTTGCTTCCTATGTAGTAATAACTCCTGTAGACATTGATATGATCTGCTATTATTGCTAGTACAATTATGGAACAATCTAAATGTCACCTTTAACAAATAAGACTGAACTGGCAGCTGTTTCTAACTTTACTCATGGCTGGCTAATTATCTGTTTTGTGACCTTCCTCAGAAACACGAGCAGTCATTTAACCTCATTTAATCCTATCTAGCTGTATTGGGTGTGTGTGGTGAGTTTTTTGCAGCAGGCAGGCTTGTACGATGACATGCTGTGAGGAGGAGCCAGGGCCTTCCCCATGTCAGACACAGCCAGTTCCAGATGGCTGCAAAGGCCCCACCAGCAGGGCATGGCTGAGCCTAGCAGTGAAAATAGTGGCACCTCTGTATTGAGTGGCACCTCTGAAAATGTATTTAAGAATCATAAAATCAATTAGGTTAGAAAAGTCCTCTAAGATCATCAAGTCCAACCTCTAACCTAGCACTCCCAAATCCACCATTAAACCATACCCCTAAGCACTACATCTGCAGTTGTTTTGTATACCTCCAGGGATGGTGACTCAACTGCTTCCCTAGGCAGCTGGTTCCAGTTCTTCACAACCCTTTCAGAGAAGAATTCTTTTTCTAATATCCAACCTAAACCTCCCCTGGAACAATTCGAGGACATTTCTTCTTGTCCTGTCATTGTTGCCTCAGAGAAGAGACTGAACCACACCCTGCTACAACACCTCCTTTGAGGTAGTTGTAGAGAGCAATAAGGTCTCCTGAGCCTTTTTTTCGCCAGTCTAAACAACCCCAGCTCTCTCAGAAGCTCCTCTACAGATTTGTTCTCTAGACCCTTCAGTAGCTTCATTGCCCTTCTTTTGACACACTCCACCGACCTCAATGTCCTTCTTGCAGTGAGGGGCCCAAGACTGAACACAGTATTTGAGGTGTGGCCTCACCAGAGACAAATACAGATGGACAATCACTTCCCTGGTCCCACTGGCGATACTGTTTCAGATACAAGCCAGGATGCTGTTGGCCTCCATGGCCACCTGAGCACACTGCCGTCTCATTTTCAGACAGCTATTGACCAGTATGTCCAGCTCTGTTTCACCAGCCAGCTTTCCAACCACTCTTTCCAGCCATCCTGTAGCATTGCATGGGGTTGTAGTGCCTCAAGGGCAGGACCTGGCACTTAGCCTCACTGAACCTCCTACAGCTGACCTCGGCACATCGGTTCAGCCTATCTAGATCCCTCTGCAGAGCCTTCCTACCCTAAAGCACTTGTGACCAAATCTGCAAAATTACTGAGGGTGCACTTGATCCCCTCATCCAGATCATTAATAGAGATATTGAAGAGAACTGTCCTGATACTGAGCCCTGGCAGACACCACTAGTGACCAGTTGTCCAAACTGAAGTTGTCCAAAACTTTCAAGTTGTCCAAACTGACTGACTTGCTGCATACTACAACTTGCAGGCCTTTATCTCTTCTTAAATTCTGCAGTGTCCCCGAGAAGAATTTGGTTCCATCAGCATCTGAACTACCTTTAAAGAAGTTTTAAGTTGCTACTAGGGCATCACTTAGGCTCCTCTTCACCAAACTGAAGAAGTTTGTTCCCTCAGGCTCCTAGCTCATATACCATCTTGGTAGCCCATCACTGGACCTTCTCCAGCTTCTGTCTATACCTCTTGAACTGTGGAGTTCAAAACTGGAAATGGTATTCCAGGTGCAGCCTTACCAACACCAGGTACTATCGCAATAATAACTTCACGCAACTTGCTGAAAAAGTTTTTCCTGATGTAGCCCAATATGAAGTTTTCTTCATTTGCACAGTGAGTTCATATTCAGGCTGGAATCTGTCATAAGCCTAAGTTGTTGTTTGTTGTTATTGTTCTTGTAGTTGTTTCATTTTGTTGCTGCTGTTGTAATTATTTTAGTCTTTTTGTTTGTTTTGCTTTTATTTTGTTTTGTTTTTGAAAAATTACCATTCTACATACCTTTTTGGCATGTTATAATGCAAGTGGTTACTCCTCTCCAAGTTCACAACTCTGCATATATTCAGTGTTTGTTTGCCTAACCTTCAGATTTGTTGAAGCTACTCTGAATGAAGGGCTGCCATTCTTTTTGTCTAATTCTTAAAAGTATTGCTCTTAAATATCCAGAGTGTTCAGCATTTTCAGATTATAAACTGGTGAGAGTTTTCACAACTGTGATTATAGTATAAATAAAACAAAATAAAACAAAATTACCTGAGGTGGAAGCAGTGGTAATCTTACATAAGCAAGCAGCATACTTAGGTCACTGCATCGCCTCTGCATATCATACTTCACCCACATCATTAAGGCATGGAAAATGGTCTCTTCATCAGGAACATTCACATCATCGCTAGCAAGAAGTTTATGGAGTTCTTCAGCTGGTAGAAGTAAAAATTCTTGGTTTCTTATAACTTCCATTATATTCTCCTGAGAAGAGGAAAGTATTTCAGATTCAGTAATACTGGAAAAATGTAAAAGCAGTTGTTAAAGCTAATAAATCCATAGGATTAGTCAGTATCTGTCATACCCAGCTTTCTTATAGCTTATAAGAAAAAAACAAAGATGACTGTAGTTAAACAGCTATATTTGTAACTCATATATCAATGTATTCCAAAAGCAAAAGGAAGGCAATATGGTAATATTGTAATTAAAAAATGTCAGCATTTGGTTAGCCAGAACAGCTAGTGCGGAGCTGCATGCTGTTTAAAATTTTTATAAATTTAGTTGTAATTGAGCAGTCAATGTATTTTAAATCCTTACATGCATATGCACGCATTTCCCCGTATTTTTCACTACCTGATACATTTCTCAAATAACCTGTCAGTCAGATACAGCTGTATTATCAATAGCCAGATAATGGTTGTCTAGAAAAATAAGGCTACAAGAAGGATCAAGATCATGAATTTAGCATTACTTCATGAATTTGCTTAAATAGATTTTTACTGTTCAGCTAACAAAATGTATACAACATTTAAAATCTCACAGTACTGAAATTTATTACACATATAGGAATAAAAAAAAAAAAAAACTAAACAAAAGTACTTAATTTAGATGACTGCATCCTAGGTGAAGTGCTGTCTGAACTACCTACCCTACAATAACAGGACACAACAGAAACGCAGTTCTGGGGGATATCTTACTCTGACCCTAGTAAGTCACATTTTGTCCTTTTATTCCCATCTAATACAGGCAAATCATGATTTTAATTCGCCAGCATCATATATTTTGAAAGTCACTGTTTAAAAGAATCACTGTTTAAAAGAATCTATTTAACACTATCTGTGTATTATTTTTTTTTTGTATAAGCTAGCAGATAGATGAATAGATGATACAGATGAATAGGTAGATAAATAATAAAGACATAGATATAACAAAATCATGACAGACTGAAATTCATTTAATTGTGTGAGGCAATTACATGCCAACTTATACATGCAAATAAAATAAATCAAGTAAAGCTGAAAGTGATGCTTATTATTATGAATGTGAACACTTCCATGTAAAACTTTTAATAATGTACAGCTTTTTTTTATATACACAAACAAAAAGGGATGCCAACACAGGAGGTAATCAAATGTATATATATACATATAAATATATATATGTTCATAATCTTTCTTAACTGCGCTGTTATTTTCATATAACTGATAATTACATACTACAAGATCATAGAATCACAGAATCATAATTTAGGTTGGAAAAGACCTCTAAGATCATCAAGTCAAACCTTTAACCTAGCACTGCCAAATCAACCATTAAACTATGTCACTAAGCTGTACATGTACACATTTTTAAAAGACCTTCAGGGATGGTGACTCAACCATTTCCCTGGACAGCCTATTCCATTGCTATGAACCCTTCCAATTGAGAAAATTTCCTAAAATACAACCTAAACCTCCCGTGGTGCAGCTTAAGGCCTGCCTTATTGATTGGTGCTTAGGAGAAGTGAATGACCCCCATCCCAATATAGCCTCCTTGAAAGTATTTCTGGAGATCAGTAAGGCCTCCTGAGCCTTCCTTTTGCCAGTATAAACAACCCCAACTCCCTCAGAAGCTCCTCTACAGATTTGTTCTCTAGACCCTTCAGTAGCTTCATTGCCCTTCTTTCGACACACTCCACCAACCTCAATGTCCTTCTTGTAGTGAGGGGCCCAAGACTGAACACAGTATTTGAGGTGTGGCCTCACCAGCGACAAATTTAGGAGTTTTAGGAGTTTTAGGTTGGATGTTAGGAAGAACTTCTTTACCGAAAGGGTTGTTAGACATTGGAACAGGCTGCCCAGGGAAGTGGTGGAGTCACCGTCCCTGGAGGTCTTTAAAAGACCTTTAGATGTTCAACTTAGTGATATGGTTCAGTGGAGGACTTGTTAGTGTTAGATCAGAGGTTGGACTTGATGATCTTGACATCTCTTCCAACCTAGAAATTCTGTGAAATTCTGTGATTCTGTGAAATACAGATGGACAATCACTTCCCTGGTCCCACTGGTGATGCTATTTCAGATACAAGTCAGGATGCTGTTGTCCTGCTTGACCACCTCAGCACACTGCCAGCTTATATTCAGCTGACTAATGACCGTTAACCCCAGGTCCCTTTCCGCCAGGCAACTTTCCAGCCATCCTGTAGCCTTGCATGGGGTTGTTGTGCCCCAAATGCAGGACTCAGTTATTTTTAAATTGCTTGAGTAAATGTCAAGAGGTAGCTAAAAATATATTGTTATGGACTGAGGTTTTAATCCGTTGACTTCTAATAAAGCATGTTTAAATTGTGTGTCTAGAATGCTGTAAAACAGCTTAGAAATGTAAAGGAAATAGTTTGCAGACAGTTAACTAAAAGTTGGCTTAATTCATTTTAATTAAAAAGTCATAAAACTTAGAAAATTTCATTGCACTTTTCAATAAAATGATTTATAAGCCAAATTTTAATTAAGGTTGGTTAAAGAGACATTAAATCCCATTATGAAGAATATATAACTTGACTTGTTAATAGGAACCAGTATCAAACTTTGCAATAGCATATTAATTCAAAGACCTAACATTATTGAGAAGCATTATGATGGTAGAATACATTTTATGAACTTAATTTTGAAGAACACTCAAAGCAGTGGCTCTGAATTAATAATAATAATTTTAATATTATTATGATTGATTTTTTTATCATTTTAAATTGTGTTTTCATTTGGATATATACTTAAGGATAGCTTATTCTAGCCTCTGTACAGACCTACTATTAACTGAAAGGAATATCCAGCAGTTTCCAGACAAAACATATGAGTTTGGTAAGCCCAAATCTTCTGAACATTTGAACTTAGAGTAGTTTCCTTTGAGTCAGATCTGAGTATTGTAGAAATAGATATTTTTTAAATCTTTACAGAACTGTAACTACTTTGTATATGTATACATACACACACATTTATATGTTATATTCATATATGTTTTACATATATAAAACAACACTAAAATCCAGTTTCTTGATCTTCAGAGCTCTCTCCTTCAAGTATTTAGCATTTCCTAAATTGATGATTGAATTTATAACACCTATAGACCACATTTTAATTTCCTGAGATTCATTTGGAGCAGCAAAGTGTATTTCAATGGGCTGCTGTTTTATCACAACAGAAATAGCTTATTATAAGTTTTCATTACAGAAAAAAAAAAAATCTGCTTCTCTTTTAAAATAAAATTTGCCTTCATTTTTTGCACTTCAGGGAGCAGGATAAAACAGATGTCTGCAATCTACTGGTTAAGATTTTCAGAGTAGATGGAATAGCTTTTTTAATACTCCAGGTCCAAGATAGTCATTAACCTACTCAGTCCTGATGTAGTGAAGTGCTTTTAGGAATGCTTAGGTCCATGGAAGATCAGAAACCTTAACTCAAGAAAAGGCACTCAGCATTTAATAGGGTTCAGGGTTATGTGACAGAGGTTTATGAGTTTTCAGGTGTATGAGTTACAGTTTTTGACCTGTAATTTTTGACTCTGGAACTTAAGGGACTTTGTAGATCTGGTCTTCATGTCTTTTCTCATAAGTCTCGTAAGATAACTGAGATATGTCTAATGCCTCTCCTGCATGGGTCATTCACTTAGCCTTTCCCTTAAGCAAGAATTATAATGTTTTAATTAAGTATTGTATTTTTGCTTTTAAATTAGAAAAGCAGTAGAAAGTATGAGAATCTCTGAAGTCACAGAGAAAGCTGTGTCTCATGTGGTTGACCTTCCACTTTTTCAAAATGAGCATGAAATAACCATTGCTGTGGGGCTATAGCCCCACACAATAAAGCTGTTTCACTTTTAAACCTTTACAGCAGCACAGAGGATTAGAATTAAATGACCATAAAGTGTTATATGTAACACTATATATGTTAGTGTTATATGTAACACTAACATAAAGTGTTATATGTTATATGTTAAATAATGTAAACAAAATATATCTATATTTGAAGGTAGATAAATAAGCATGTGAGTATCTGAGTCTAACAGATTATGCATCATAGGAACACAAATGAACTAACGAAATTTAACTATTACCACACAGAATTTAATAAAAATGAATTCTATTACCTATGTCCTTATAATAATGTTATCAACACAAATTAATTTGATTTTTTTTTTTAATCAAGTCTTGTAATGATCATTATTTCACGTGGAATCAAATTATCTTGCAAAAGTAAGTTCTTACTGATGTTTATGTCATTGAATTCACTAATCAGCACGTATGCAGTTGTAAGAAAGAACCTGAAAATTATTTCTTCTACATATTAAAAAAATGAATTAATTTCACACCTTGACCATCAAAGTATGTCATGTTCAGAGAGAGCTAGTTAGAATCTGTTACAACATCAGAGCTGCTGTAGCAGTAAAATGCTTAGCAGTACTTTTGGGTTTGGATTAAGGGGTATTATTTAAGAAGTTTTATGCTTGATTGCTTTTGATACAGTGACCTTTTCAATATGAAAATGAGAAATCCTTGAAATAATTCTGAAAACAGGCATCCATACGCTATTTTTTAATTTAAGTACTAAGTAGCTAGTGTCAATGAACGTTTTAAATCGTATTGCTTTTTGTTTTAAACTAAGTCTTCATTAGAACATATAAAGTAAATGAATAAATAGCACATCTTATTTCCATATTAAATTATATATTATACTTGCTGAAGTGCTAAAAAACTGAAAGAAATTTTGATTTTGGTCAAGCCCCACACTATTTCAGGCTGGAATTACTGCTTCTGTGCATTGAATTCAGTCCAATTCCTCTGTATGCCCAATTTTCTGTACCAGTTGTATATCATATAAGACTATATTCCCTATTTTCAGCATTACCAAAACTACTAGCTTTTGTTAAGACTGTCCTATCATGTATCTTTTTTCCAAAGGTGAATGGACCTTTCAATTTGCTGAACTCTGATTAGACAAAAGACTAGTACTTTTTAGTATGTTTACGGTCTGGTTTGCTAGCCAAATGATGTATCTCATCTAAGAGAGAGTTCCACCTGCCCTGTGTAATCATATTTCTTCTGGTACCAGATGCCAGGCAGATGTTGTTATTACTAAAGGGATATAAAGACTGGGGTGTTAAAAGGATAGCAGCTAGTGGGAAGAGATTTTGTGGCTGTATGCTCCTCTGAACTGTGTCAGTGGGAACAGAGAGCAGCAGCTGCTGCTTTTTGGCGAGAACAGATAACAAGTGAGGATAGAAAAGATGGTGACTACTGTATTATCTCACTGAAATCTAAATAGAGACTTCTAGATGACAGAGTTGGACTACCACAATGTCAGTAGTTCCTTTCTTTACTTGCAACTTTCAAATTAAATATCTTTCCAAAGTTTTAAGTTTTTAGGATATGACTGCAGAATTAGCCAGATTATATAGTCTAATTCAGGTCAATATTATGTGGCATACTGGGATTTCACAGTTAAAATGTAGTTCACTATCTGTTGCTAATGAACATTTGCTGATATGCCAGTTCAAACTGGCTAAAATTTTCAAGCTAAAGTGCCCTAATCTTGCATGCTTCCTTAATTTGGTCAGAATAGTTAGTTTGTTTCCTGCTTTGCTGAAGGATCTTGGCTCACACATGCCTCATGCATTCTTTTTCATATCTAAGAAAACCCAAAAAGACTAAGCCTGCACATGAAACAGATACAGCTTGCTAAATGGATGAGGATAACTGTATATCTTGGTTCCATGGATAGTCTTCCAAAACTGTTCTGGAAGGTCTTGTATCCCATAAGCCCTGAATCTTCTGGGTACTCTTTATATGAAAGATGCTCAAGCAACCACTGGAACAATCACTGGAGAAATACCACTCCGTAACTGCTACCCCTGTTGGTGAAGGAACAAAACCATTTTGTAGGATAGGAGGACATGAGGACCATCATTTGCAACTTCATGCAGTGCAGGATAATTAATAACTGGGTAAGATGATGATTTTAGGAGAAGAGGATGTCTTCCACTAAAAGCCCTGTCAACGCTCCCCACCGCCTCTGGGCATTGCTAGAATGCATGGACAGAATAAAACTCAGGATTCTGTAGGAAGTACACCACCTATTAGCCCATATTGATCAAACCAGCCCTTGTAACACACTCGTGACTGTGGCCAAGATTTGGAATTGCAGTTTATAGCATCTTAGGTAAGTGGAGTAAAGACAACATTAGGGTTAGAGAAGACAAAAGCCACAAAATCAGCCCTGTTGTGCTTTGGGTTGCTCAGCAAAGGTTACAAGTGTGTCTCAATGTTGAATATAACTTGCTGTGCATGAGTATGGTATATGCTAGAGGCTAAAACCTGTGGATTAATAAAGCCTGCAGGTAATTCTTTACTACTGCACAACTAGGGAGAATGTTGATATTCAATTACAGTGGTGAGGGTCCATCTGTGTAATCTGGCCTTTGAACCACATCACAGCCCAGGTTTGGATGCATAAAAGCATGAGTGCAAACTTTCAATATTTATGTGAAGCGCCCCTCTCCCCCACCCCTGTATTTTATTTATTTATTTGTTTGTTTGTTTGCTTATTTATTTATTTATTTATTTTGCCTTAGTGGAGCCTTAATGGAGCCTTTGTCTTGTTTACTCTGACCACATGCATAGAAAAGGCCTTGGCTCTGATGAGGCCGCACCTCAAGTACTGTGTTCAGTTTTGGGCCCCTCGCTACAAGAAGGACATGGAGGTGCTTGAGCGAGTCCAGAGGAGGGCAACCAAGCTGGTTAGGGGTCTGGAGAACAATTCTTACAAGGAGCGGCTGAGGGAGCTGGGTTTGTTCAGCCTGGAGAAAAGGAGGCTCAGGGGCGACCTTATTGCTCTCTACAGGTACCTTAAAGGAGGCTGTAGCGAGATGGGGGTTGGTCTATTCTCCCATGTGCCTGGTGACAGGACAAGGCGGAATGGGCTAAAGTTGCGCCGGGGTGTTTTAGGTTGGATATTAGGAAGAACTTCTTTACCGAGTGGGTTGTGTGGCATTGGAATGGGCTGCCCAGGGAAGTGGTGGAGTCACCATCCCTGGAGGTCTTTAAAAAATGTTTAGATGTTGAACTTAGTGATATGGTTTAGTGGAAGACTTGTTAGTGTTAGGTCAGAGGTTGGACTTGATGATCTTGACGTCTCTTCCAACCTAGAAATTCTGTGATTCTGTGTGATTCTGTGAAAAGGAAAATGAAGGACAACAAGAAACTTGTATAAATCCAATCTGATTAAAAGAAAGCTAGCATTCAGAAAAAAAAATAATATATATATATAAATATATATACATATACATATTCCTTGCTGTTAAAGGATGAAGCTTTAGAACTTATTTCCAGTGGGGCAGGCAGGGAACAGGTCTATTATAGCCATTATAATAGTTTAGCATGCAAAAGGGTTTCCTGAGAGCGCACGGAATAGTGTTAGTTTCCCTCTCAGTTTTGTTTTAACCCAGTTACACACACTTCTGTTGAACCTAATAACATCTGATTCACTGAAGAGTGTTTCCTATAAAGACATAATCTCAAAGACATCTGGAGATGGATAATTTGCCACTTTTGCAGTAGCTTTCAGAAGTAAACATGCTCAGCATTAAAATGCATGTCTAATTTTGCATTTGAACAGTCTTCCACTAATACATACCAGTTCTTATTATGAACTGTGATTAATGTGCCCATTAGCATCAAAACTTAAAAAACAAATAAACAAACAAACAAACAAAAAGAAACACCTCTAAATAACCTCTTGAGTCTTTAATTACTCTCCTTTCCACAGTGTAAAGATTTGCAACAACAGTGTTTTTCTCTGTCATTAGCTATCTCAAAGCATATGTGTTCTATATCAGATGTGATATATCCTATTGCTGGAGAATCCTTCACTTAAGTTTTGTTTGGGTTAAAGTGTTAAAAATTGTACTTTACAATATTTCAGATTCCATAGTAATTTTAGGTGAAAACTAATATTAAAAAAAAAAAAAAAAAAAAAAATCACAGCAGAGACATGGTGAAAACTTTAGTATTTCTGATCACTTAATATAAAAACTTCATATTGAAGAAAAGTATATGCCTTCCAAAAGCATTCTTGAGAACAAGCAGCCCATCATAGGAAAAATAAAAGTTCAAGAAATGCCTGAGTCATTTGCCTGAATCAATCTCACAAACACTTTTCCTCTTCCATTGTCAGATACTAATTTACTGCTAATCTAATCTAGTTAAAAAAACTAACACTGAACATTTGTGAGAGTTTTATTTACTATGAAAGAAGAGGCTATATTCCAAATCAGAAGAACACTAGAGCACAAAAAATTCTGATGGAGAAACACCTTTCTGTTTAAAGTTGGCTTCCAAAGATTTCCACTCCATAAACTAGTCTGGAGAAAATGGAAACATTCACCACTCCACAGTATTTCAGAATATAGAAAAATTCATACAAAGACCTGTGATCACCAACAGTGGTGATTTCCGTATCTTTTCCAACAAAACAATGGTATATATTACAATGTAAAATAACCACAGTATTACATCTTGATTAGTTTGTCAAGACACAAGGCTCCTGAAAATTTGTCACATTAGGTTACTGTTTTTGATAGAACACCTAAAAAACTGTTAAATGAATGCTGAAAATATATTACCCTATTGTGTGAATCCCAAAGGACAAATTTCAGACTGAAGTGAAACTCTAAAACATTTGCCACCCTGCACATTACATTGATGGAAGTGACAGATACTCTTGTTTTATTGGTTGTTATGAAATGACTGATTTGGAAGTAAAAGACATTATGTTTCACACTGTCCAGGACTCTGCAGGTTGCCATCAAATAATCTCATGCTATAATGTACCATAACTTCTTAGTGTCGGTTCTTTATTGGGAAGGGAAAGGAAGAAAAAGGAACTTTATAGCTGTGTCTAGTCATTCAATTCTTTTTAAAATCCACCACATTACATCTGTAATTTTTAAAGCAATTTAATTACCCAAGCGAACTGCCCTCAAACTCAGCATCCCAAGCTATGTTGCTACAAAGCCATTGTTCCCTTACATAATTAAATCTTCCTTGTAAAGTAATAATTAAAAAAAAAGATTTCTGGGCTAATTATCAGTCATCTAAAATTTGTACATTTACTCCTTATATATATATATATTTATCAACAGAAATAAACAGAGTATTTCATATGGAAATAAACAGAACACTACTTGAAGAGATTTACACCTGAAATTATGCTAACACAGTGGACTTTAAAACAGGAGGGAGTTATAAACATTTTTTACAATAAAGAAAATAAAAATATGGAGATCTGCTAAATTTTTAGGAGTAGATTTCCTGATCCCCTTGTGTTTTAGAAGTTACTAATTACATTTAAAAACGTATTTTTATTCTGATAAGCCTACTGATAGCTGATGCACTCTTGGAAATAATTTAGGTATCCAGAAATTGCTTATTGTTTAAGCTTTCATGAAGCACAAAAAGAACTGTATGGATTTACAGCAAATAATGGTCTATTTATGACCAGTGACCATATATATGTGTGTGTATATATATATATATATAATATATATATATACATAATATATATATATGTATATACATAATATATATATATATTATCAGCAACTGGAAGGACCTTTAAAGGCTAATTGTTAAATGCTCTCTATGCATCACATATTTTGGAAATTTATGATATTAGAGATTTGCCGTGCAAGGTTGATTTTTAGAAGACCTTTGTGGACAGTTACTTCCATTTATTTAGCAGCACTTTGAATCTGTTTAGGTTTTGTCTCCATAGAATCCCTTGCAGTCAATTACACAATTAAACACATTTGTAAAAGTCTTTCCTTTTGTTTGATTTTAAATCCATTGCTCAAGTGTTCTTGATGAAGGTTAATTCTTGAACTGAGGGAAATAATATCCCATTTTCCCTCACATTTATGCCTCATGTATCTAATTACAGCCTCTCCAGCAGTCATATCTACATCATTGCCAAAAGCAAAACCAACAACAAAACAAAACAAAACTCTGTTTATATGGAGACAGGGGACTTTCCCACATCTTCAATTATTATGCTAATATTATCCTTAGCTAAATCTAAACAGTGCCCTGGCAACAACCTTGCAATGCCATTCCAGGATGAATTTACTCCACATGATCCAAGGAAAGAGAACACCTCACATGCTCCTTCACATGAAAAAAAAAAACCTAAGCAGCAGGATATATACATGTACGTGACCTGGATAACAGAGTATATATGTACACATATGCACATACATCTACTTAGATAAGATAATCATTGATGTTTTTTTATTAGAGCTTTCTAATTTTAATATATTATTTGTGAAATTAGATGATTAGAGCCACAAGCTCTAATCAAGGTGCATCAAGCTCTAATTAAAGGTGCAAACAAACCTTGGAGTCTAACAGTAGAATTTGATGTTTCCTATTTTCTCCTCAACTCTAAGCACTTCCTAGCACTCCACTTATTTTAACCAGCCTAACAGATCAGCTAGCATTCTTAGAGCAAACAGCTGATCTTAATGAACAAAAACTGTTTGTGTTGTTTTGTTTTTTTTTTTCCATACCTGACAAGAGACAGCTACGCAATACTTCCTCATTAAAATATGCAGAGTATGCAGATTGTTCCTTCACCTGCAATAATTTTAAGTTATATTTATTTAGCTTTATATGCTTAGCATGACAAGATCTTTTTGCAATGCCTTAGAGTTGGTTTGTGTTTCTTTACTACACTTGGTAACTTTATACTGTTTATAAAGCCATTTTTATTTTATAGTTTACTCTTTTCCCATAAGATTTATGACAATGTTTAATTGAGTAATTCCCAACATACATTCCGCATAGTCCTCACTGGTAACTTCTTACACAGCAACATCTGTACCTTCATTCTCATCTTTTGTTTGTGGACTTTCAGAAAGGCAAATACAGAATAGAAAAACTGTTTGTATATTTCCATAGACTTGTGAAATATATAGTTTTTCCATAATAAAATTTCTTTCAGTCTTTTCCATGTTTTTAATCAATTTTCTGCCTGTTTTCCTTTATTACGGTTTAACTAAATTATCTGTTACAGACCTTGAGGTAATTGGCTTCTGTCTTGTGGGACTTTTCCTTCTTTTGCTTTGCCATCTCACTACTGTCACATTAATAAGCTTACATTTTTCTCCTACCAGGGACAATTTTGATGTTAGCTTACAAAAAAACTAACAGGATTGATATAATTCAGCATTGTACAGTGACATATAAATAAAACAGAATCAAAGTAGCCATATTTTCGTATAATTTCTTTTTCCAGCAGGTGCTTTACAAAGAAATCTTTATGGGGTACTGAATTAGGCAATGCATCTCCATACTGTGTTCCAGATAAGTCAAATCACATCTAAAAAGGAAGAGGTTTTTATCAATTGTAGAACAAATAATTCATCTGCAATACAGCTCAGCAGATCCTGATGGGTATAATAGACTTTGAGAACTAAGATGTTAACAGATGTTATTCAAATGTAATTTAGCTATGAAAAGTGGACTTTCATCCAGCAATCCACATAATTCATTCATCTATGTTGATATGTTTGAAATTTGTAATAAGCAAAACACAAGTCAAACAAAACAAAAACATGCTTGCAAAATCATTTCTGTGGTAACAGACATTTATGAGAAAGTCACACACAGAATCACAGAATTTTCTAGGTTGGAAGAGACCTCAAGGTCATCGAGTCCAACCTCCAACCTAACGCTAACAGCCCTCCACTAAACCATATCCCTAAGCTCTACATCTAAGCGTATTTTCTACTGCAAGTAGAAAAGCAACCAGCTATACTTAAGAATTACTTTTCAGTTCATATCTTTCAAAAAATGTAATTAAATCCTAATTAATATAAAGTTCTAATGATTCCTAGGAATTTCACAAATACCTCTGAAATTCTGTCTGTAATAACAACCATCTGCATGAACTTTGAGTAGGTTTTACAGCTGTATAATACTGGTTTAAATAAAAAGGTCGAATGTCTCTAAAATATCAATCCTCAGGGAACTAGCAGAGGTGTTTAGTGTTATAGTGCTTATTCCACATGTTAATATATGACTGGTCTTTAAAATCAAAATGCTCCTTGTGCTTAGCATTTATGAAAAGCTAAGAAAAAAGTGAAATAAAATTGATTGGTTTTGGTCACTGTCTTGTCATAGATCCAGTTCAGAAAAGAAGTAAATGTTTCATAACAGCTGTTGCATTCCTCAGTTTTGACTTTTTTATGTGGAGATATGTACAATATGGAATATATGTACAATATGGAATATATGTACAAGTTGTTACCTTCTAAATGGACATGTTAATTTTTGTGTGCTATGCTACTTACTAACTCCACAGTTTGACCATTTTAGAACTGCACTATGGTAATGCAGTAAAATTCTCAGCTACATCCCAATGTTGAGAGTTTTGGCTTTTTAACCATTAGATAAAATAGCATTAAAATAAAATAAAACAATAAAATAAAAATCCAAGTTCCCTTTCTTATTTCTCTAAATATAAATTTACCAGTAGAATGTGCTTAGTTTGCAGTCAGCTGTTTAGCAGCTACTATTTCTTCATAACTTACAATAATTACTGTATTTCTTTGAAATTATTTTAATTACAATGACACGAAAATAATTTAACACTTATGGATATTATTGATTGAATCATATTAGACAGTAAGACCATGAATATATATATGCATGTCATTATGCATATATGTGTATACACACCCATGTATGCCTATATGTATATACGTACACATATATACTGACACTGAAGGCATCTCACTGCGTTCTGGATCATAGCTCTAATCTCATGAGAAACAACAATTACAATAAAAAAAATATTACTGATGGAATAAATTCTACTGAAAATTGAAAATCACAGAATGTCACAAAGAATTAAAGCTAATTGGTTTGTGAAAAATATATTTTCCCTTGATTCAACAGTGATGAAATGTAATGAGCTTAGAATTAATGCATCAGATTGACTTACAAAACAGAAACAAAATAATTTAGGTAGAAAGGAACCTCTGGAAGCTATGTAGTCCAACCCTCCTCAAATCATGGCTCATTTCAAACATAGGTCAGGATGCTCAGGGCCTTGTTTAATCTTGCTTTGAACATTTCCAAGTGTAGAGACTCCACAGTTTCTTCAAGAAACCTGCTATGACGAGTACTACCAGCACTGTGAATAACCATTTTTCAATGGAAGTTGCATTTCTGCCACTTGGAACTGTTGCCCAACATCCTCTCATTGTGCACAATTGTGAGAATGATTTTTATCTTTTCTATAAGCTTTTAAAGCTAGCTGAAAATAGTGATTGAGTCCCTCTTAAACCCAGTTCCCTCAGGCTCTCTTTATATATTATATGCTTCCTGCTTCAGCTTGGTAGGTGGTTCAGTTTCCTATTGAACTAAAATGCCATCAGCTGGAAAATTCATTCCAGTTACAGCATCATGAGTCTTAAGTAGAGGGAAATAATTATTTCTTTAAACCTGACGACTAATACTACTAAGCGTATGGTTAGACATGTTACGGATGCGGCACAAAATTTCATCAGAAGAAAAATTCTGGATTGCTTCAGTGGTGAGACTAAATTTATAATGTTGACTAAAGATACATGTCATTCAGATAGTCTGCAGATGTATAAATGTATGTATGTGCATGTAGAAAGGGATTAATCCATTGCAAAATTAAGACATTGCAATTATTATTTTTTACCATACCCATTACAGTATTTTTTGTCTTGTTGTCCCTTTTTTATTTCAGTAACATGAACAACATCACTATACTTTCTTTTGACTTTTCTGCTATCCACATATAATCAAATACCTTTAAAACAAAACTTGAAATTGAAACTTTTAAATAAAGCAGCAATAACTAGTGCAAGAACATTTTTCTTGTGATTTTTCTGAGTGTTTGTATTTTTGTTCTGTTTTGCTTTGTTTCCCAACATCTTCAATCTTCACAGGAAAAGGAAACAAGGAAACATTTTTATTTTTTTTTAAGGTTAATAACATTTTCAGTAGAAGTCTTTGGAGCTAAACCCTCCAAAATTTTGTTAGTACTGTAAAACAGAGAACAAAATTTCTGACCTGCACAGCTGCAAAATGGATATGAGCCAAATAAGCTGATTATGCCAATGGCAATATAGAGGTAAATTCTTCCCTTACACGCTTATTTCAAACAGAGCAGTTCATGTCCACATAAAATAGAAATTAACCCTCAGTATTAATATGCAAGTAAATAAATAAATAAAATTGTTGGAATGGAGTCTTAAATAAAATTTAACACTCTTCTCTTACCTTCAAATGAGCAAAGCTAAAAAAACTGTGCGTGGCAATTCTATGATGACAAATCAACTCTGGGTCATTAGGGTGAGCTGAGAGCCACCCTAATCTAAAGCATGAATACAAATAATTTTATAACTGAAAAGAACACCTTTATAATTTCATTTCCTTTTTTTTCCTCACCACCTTTAAGGAAATTCTGAAGTGCTGCTGGGTAAAAATAAATTAATATATTCCTGATAAGTCAACATGTTTTCTGTTATCTGTAGTATTTCAGACTTGAGTAGTGGACTTAGAATAAGATCCGTACCAGCAACTACTCCAAGGCCATCTTTTAGGAATGTCACATGTAACTTGGAAAGCAACAATGTTTTCTGTACAGATCATCTAATTAAAATATATGTTACATGAATTTGAGGTTACTTATATTAAATATTAAATGCAGTTATGTAAACAGTTGAATATGTCCTATTGACTCTGTTGTTTAACTCATAGGCTTTTTAGTCTAATTCTGGGTAGGATGAAAAAGAAGAGGATATACTCTTCTAGGGCTATACTACCTCTATTAAAATCTTTTATGAAACACAATTGATTCTAGTAATTCTCTTTAACCTTTGTGAATGTTTTTGGGAGAACTAATTTCCTTACCCATCTGACTGTGATGGCATCATAAGGCTTTACTATGCCTTTTTGTAACTCTACTGCAAGCAGCAACTACACTGCCATAAATCTGCTTAAAGGGGTTGAAGGGTGCTATATTTCTTTTATTAATGATAGGAATGGACAACACCTTCTGAACAATTATATTACTGTCAAGCACAAACATTGCTCTCACAATGATAAAAAAAATATGACAGGTCTAGACCTACTGAAGATATTGCACTAGGCTACACTCATGCATTAACATGCGTAAGAACAAGTCTTATGAGGAGCGGCTGAGGGAGTTGGGTTTGTTCAGCCTGGAGAAAAGGAGGCTCAGGGGTGACCTTATCGCTCTTTATAAGTACATTAAAGGAGGCAGTAGCGAGGTGGGGGTTGGTCTATTCTCCCACGTGCCTGGTGACAGGATGAGGGGGAATGGGCTAAAGTGGTGCCAGGGGTGTTTTAGGTTGGATATTAGGAAGAACTTTACTGAGAGTGTTGTGAGGCATTGGAATGGGCTGCCCAGGGAAGTGGTGGAGTCACCATCCCTGGAGGTCTTTAAAAGATGTTTAGATGTTGAACTTAGCTATATGGTTTAGTGGAGGACTTGTTAGTGTTAGGTCAGATGTTGGACTTGATGATCTTGTTGGTCTCTTCCAACCTAGAAATTCTGTGATTCTGTGTGAGTTTGTGATTACTACCACTAGTACAATTTGTTTCTGAGAAACTGCAGAGCTAAACAAATATATTCTACTAATTTACATTACTACCATTTGTTTCATAAAAAAATAATGTTAACTAAAAAATATAAATTGCAATCAGGTACCTTAACTTCTTAGTTGCAAAAGGATGTGATACATAGAGGGTCAGATATACCTTAGTTTCACAAATGGTAAAGTCTTTACTAATCTAAAGAGTTCCAGGATCATTCTGGAACATGGCCATGCCTTCCTGTTCCCTTCCAGAAAGAGTAAAAAAAATTTCATTTCCCCTCAAAAATGTATTTTTGTACATAAATACATGTGCACCAGTTCAGTACTTACCCCAGAAGTTTACCCATGAAACTTGCTTTTACGAAGAACCGTGTTAATTAAAATAGATGAAAAACCTTTTGATTGTTTATATGTATTTACAGTAGACTTTTTTAATACGCTCTATTTTATAATAGACTAATTTCCCAAGCAGCCTTGTCTAGACAACTCATTGTAAGCAAGGACGACAACAGTAATCTACAGCAGGATGTAAGAAAATAAAACACCACAGGGTGTTTGGAAAGGAAACACTGCACAGAGAAGGTTCAGAAAGATAACTTGACTTTCATTAACATTTTCATGATTATCTTTGCAAAACTACGTAAACTTAATTAACTAACTGAAAGAAAAAAGACAAAAAACTTTTCTCACTTCAAAAGGAGTACAAGTCTCTTGCATTTATTAGTTAAATAAACTCATAATCCTCCTTCTTAAAGGTTTCTCATTCTAGGCATCTCTGATCCCAGCATGCTAGAAGCCAGTTAGACAAAATTTACATGCCAGTTAGACAAAATTTACATAATTATAAAGTATATAGCATTGTCACACTGAGGAAAGAAGACCTGCTAATAAGAAAAGAAACATACAGAGTTGTACATGTTTCATTTTTTCTGCATTCAAGGTATTGGCTAATTCTTGCATTTAATTAGAATATACTATACAGAGATATATAATGACAATTAAAAAGACACTTTTTTTTTTTGTTCTAAGCCAAATCATTGTATGGTCTTCACAAACAGCTGTTGACAACCTAGGATGTATTACACGTGACAGATTTTACAACTCAGTTTTCCTAAATCAATCCACAAGAGCTTCTCTATTATAAAAGAAAAGAATAAGTGAAATTATAACCGGCTCCCTCAGAAAAAAAAATACATGTGCTGAATAAATATTAAATCACACTAGCAAATAATCACTGCTCGAGTAACAAATGAAAATACAGTAACTGTCTGTTTATGCAGAACTCTATGTACCACTAGAATGTAATGTCCTTGTTTTAAAGAATTACCTCCACTGAACACTGAAAGCACTGAGAACAGCTTAGGCATTTGGGTAACTTCTTGCATATCTGTGTCATGGAGCACAATCCAGAAGCCTATAATTTTATGTTTAGAATTTCTACATGTATGAAGCAACCTAAACAGTAAAGATATGCCTGAAACCTGCTAAATACAGATTTGTGTCTGATATACTGCTGCTAATCTGGAGTTTTTCCTGAGAGTGTTTACTAGAATATTCTAGCTGGCAGTATACTCAAAAGGAACAACTAGTGCTCACACTTTCCCATCAATGGGAATCTAGAATCCACCGTTTATATAATCTTTAAGAGATCACTGAGGATCTCGGAGACTGATAGTTCTGATGCACTTTCACAAGCACATCTAACAAACTCTAGGACTACACCCAAGACATCTGAAGAAAACTAGGAAAACTCTGAATATACCGCATGTGGCTTGGCATTTGAAGATTTTCCTTAAATGCGTAAATAATGCAAAATAAATTAAACAGCATTACATTTTGCTTAAGTAGTTAAATTAATTGCATAACCCAAGGTTTTCTTAATTTGACATGCATGCTCATTTTGTGCTACTATGACTATGTATTATTACATTCTATACTATAAAAAAAAAAAAACAACAACAAAAAGAAAAATTAATTGGATTCAGTGTTCTATATGGATAAAGATCAATAAAGAACAACGTAAAATTTTAATACAATGTAGTATTTCAAACAACAGCAACCTAATATTAAAACAACCTTAGTATTTTTAATAGCATTTCGTATTTTTAATAATCTTGTGAAACATAGTTCTCCAAGCAACATTTACTCCAATCTAATCAAGTATTAGAAACAAAGTTAATCATTTCTCTAAATGATTTTTCTGCAGTGCAGTATAGCATTGAGACATGTATGAGTCACCAAATTTTGTCTTCAGAACATGCATTGGAGCTTATTACCTCCATTGAATAGATCAGAAAAAGAAACATTGAGAATTAAAGGTAAAAAAGATGGCTATTAGTTTCCAAAAAATCTTTTTTTTTTTCTCCAATTGCTTAAACATTGCTTACAACACTAACAATTCAAGTATACCACAATACAAGTTTTTAGATGTAATGACTTCTGCTTAACTTCTATTTAAGATGTTAATGACTTCAATGTAATCCTATGTAATGACTTCTCATTCAAGTCTAGATAATTATAAAGCAAAAAATATTATTTTAGTAAACTTTTGTAAGAAAACTATACCTTAAATTACTTATCTTTACACAGAAATATGATAAAAAGTAGCATATTTAAATAAAGGCAGTAATCAGTTTCCATAACCACTACATACCTACGAATTGCACATTAAGAATTGGATTTGCTACCCAAAACTGCCTCTATTTATCTTGTATATAGGGGAAAAAAAAAAAAACACAAAACAAACAAACAAACAAAAATAAAAACTACTTCTACTTCCTACTCCATAGAAAATATGACGTATTATTCCATAATTAAAGATTGAATCATAATGCACCTGTGCAGGGATTCCAAATTCAGGTTGGCCATGCAGCTTCGATACTGGCATACTTGATTTTGTAATACAGGAATTTTAAACATCACATGTAAGTGCCTTTTAAAACAGACAAACAAACAAAACAAAACAACAACAACAACAACAACAAAACAGCAAAAATCAATTCCCTATATTTGTTCTTACAAGCAGGTAAATTATTTTTATTGATTTTTTTTTTGCAGGTAAAGAAAAAGGAAAAAAATAGAAAAGAGCATGACAAACACTGGACAGCAAGGTTAGACTAGGCAGTTACTATCACTGTAACTGAGTCATGCAAGCTAACTTTCACTACATGTATACTCTGAATTTTAAAGGGTGTATATGAAGTTTGCACTGGTAAATATTAATTCATCAGATGCCTAATATTTTACTAGGAGAACACCATTAATTACTGACAATTATGTTTGCAATTAAATGAAAATTGCATGCTGTATGGATTTATTATGTTTTTATTTAAACATATCAGAAGTCACACTAAATGTGGTGGATTTCATATTGTATCATTGTCTATGGTAGCTTTCAGTTCTGGATACACTATTCTAAAGCCATCAATAAAAGACACTCACAAAAAAGAATCATAATTGTTTCTATCAATTTAATAATAAGCTAGCTTTGTCATCTGAATTCTGCAGCAGGATGGAAGCTCTGTTTAAATGATGCTGCATATGTTGCATAGTTTACATGTTTCTGTATTTGTGGATGGAAAGAGAGATTAGTAAGTATGCAAGAAAAAAAGGGGTTTCAGGCTTTGCAATTTTTAGACCAAACCAACAGCACTACTTTTATAAATATACTTTTTATTTTACCTGTAAATGAACCTTCCAGTTCATTTATTAGTGAAAATGAAAATGTTATTATGATTATTATCACTATAAAAGCAGCAACTAAAACCATTACATCTCAGGTAAATTAATAGTCAGCTGAATTTAAATATAGAGTGTTTTAATGTATAAACATCTTTTCTCCAGTTGCAGAAATACTGATGCTTTAAATCAATCTTTTATTCTTTGGAGAGCTAGTATCTTACCGTAGATTTATATGAATTTACATTCGTCTATACAGAAGTTTGCGTTTCATATAATGAATTGCTACATAAGGCCACATACATGTAAGATATGTAGGAATCTCATATTTTCATGGTACTGCAATCTGGACCATCAGGGACTCAAAAGATTGGTTAGATAGTAAGAAAGACTACAGAATTAACTGAACAATGAATTAAATTCCTTACATCTTTCCCTTAGTAAACACACCAAAAATAACTATCCTCTTGTTGACTGAACTGCAGCATACTCCTGTGCTACAACAAATTCTACATATATCCTGTGAGGAAAAAAAAAAAAAATCTTTTATCCATTACCCCTAAGTTTCAGGGGACTACATGCTTTCTATTGAGCTAAGAAAACTTCTATCCTCTCTCGTACTGTGGATTCCTTGTTTACCAAAATTGCTCTAATGATGTCCTGAACTCCAACATGTTTCCTTTACTGAGCTGCCTGTTAAGGAAAATTTGGCCTTCCTCTCATTCAGTTCCACATTACTCAGCGTTCAGTGCTTGGGACAAACAAACAGGCAACTTTCTTTTCCATTGAGTCTTTTATATGGAATATATATACCTATCAAGCAGTAGTAAGGAAACAAATAGATTATCATGTCACTGATATTTAGAATTAAAGCCAAGAACACAGGTTAGATCATTAATCTAATTTCTTGTATATCAAATATATTCTGCACACACAGCTCACCAATTACCCTGGTACTGAGTATAATTTCTGCTTTGCCTAGATTTTATTCAAATGCATTCAGTCTTGAGATGACAATATCTAACAATGGAGAATTCAACACTTTCCTCTACAGCTATTCCAGTCTACTCCAGTGTTTAAGCACCCTTCCTGATGGAAAAATGAACCTTATTTCCAATCGGTTTAAACTGAATTGGCTCTTACTAAGGTTTCTCAACTAGATTAAAGAGCTCTTCAGTTCACAGTAGTTTCCCCCTGTGGAGATACACTGTAATCAAGTATATTGTCTTCTCTTATTTTTAATATGCTGAAATAGGCCAAGCACTCTAAGACATTCATTTGCACGCCATTTTCTCTTTTCTTGCAATCTCTTCTTCATCCTCTACAAATATCAAGCACTGTTTATAAATGGAAAAATAGTGTCATGAGAACTGCACAAAAATTTCCGAAATCCACTGGCATAACCACAGATAGCATGTCCGTTCCCCCCACACACACACCTTTTTTTTTTTTTGGCTTGTTTGCTACAGCACCATACAGGGGCAAAATGGAGTTCTTTATCTGTTCCTGTATTATTTTCTGCAGCTAAGAAGTCCAGACAACACACATCATATTTTACTGAAATATTAAGTTTGATCAATCTCTTTTTTCTTCCCCCCTAAGAAATCTCAATCTTTTTATTTTATTAAAGAAATGTTGGATATGTCTGACATGATCTTACTTTGGTAAATCCACATCTCACATTTTGTATGTACTTAGGACATGTTCTACACATGCAGATATGTATACAGGTATATACACACGTATCTAAATAATGACGACATTGACTAGAATCAAAACCAATAAAATAATACCATACAATAATTAGGTGGAATTTAGGAGTTTAGGTTTCTATTGACCTTAGAATCACTTAATAATATCCTGGATAAGAATTGTCATGGACAGGAACCTGTCAAATCAGAGAAGAACATAAACCAAACTTGTACGATGGGAAAACGATATTGATAAATAACAATTCAGGGTAAGGGTAGGCATAAGCATAAGTTGAGCATAACCTTTGTTATCCTTAACTAGAATGAATGACTCTAACATCAACCTGAGGCCAGCCTTCATCAGACATTAAACATAGACAGTATTTCAGTTACTTTCAGGTTACTGGAGTTAGACTGTTCAGTAGCACTGTGTTGTTTTGTTGTTGCTGTTTTAATAAACTCTCCTTTGTATGGTAGGGGATATCAACATTATACATGTTGATGTACTTTGTAGATGTACTTTGAGAATCATTATCAAGATAAATAATATATAACCACTGTCAAGTTAAAGAACATAAAAAATGCTAACTGAAATGTTTTAGTAAAGTCATAAAATTAGACCCTAGAGTTTTATTTTGTTGTTGTTGCTGTTACACAATAAACCAAGTATGTTCATATCATTAATAATCCACCAGAGGGAGTTCTATGAATAAAATAGAAATACTGACAACAAACACAAACCTTTGAAATTAGGGTTTACATATGAAACTAAACTTACAGTTCTTATTGCACACTAAAACTTTTAGTCAAGGTTATCTCAAAAAAATGAGAGTTTAGTAACTATAGATTGGTACGGCCTCACTTTGAGTACTGTGTGCAGTTCTGGGCACCACAGTACAAAAAGGACGTGAAACTTCTGAAGAGTGTACAGAGGAGGGCTACAAAGATGACTAAGGGCCTAGAAGGGAAGATGCATGAGGAGAGGCTGTGGTTACTAGCCGTCTTCAGCCTGGAAAAGTTTAGGCTGAGGGGAGACCTCATTGCAGTCTACAACTTCCTCAGAAGGGGGAGTGGAAGGGCAGGTGTCGATCTATTCTCTTTAGTGACCAGTGACAGGATCTGAGGGAACGGTGTCAAGTTGTGACAGGAGATGTAAAGGCTGGATATCAGGAAGAGGTTTTTCACTGAGAGGGTGGTAGCGCACTGGAACAGGCTCCCCAGGGATGTAGTCACGGCACCAAGCCTGTTGGAGTTTAAGAAGTGTTTGGACTATGCTCTTAGTCACATGGTCTGAATTTTTGGGTAGACCTGTGTGGTACCAGGTGTTGGACTTGATGATCCTTGTGGGTCGCTTCCAACTCAGGATATTCTATGATTCTATGATATTTTCATTGTTCCAAAATACTGGTAAAATGGAGAATGAAATGCAGCTAAGTAATCCTGATCCTGATCTTTGCTGGAATTAGTATTTTGAGTTATTACTGAAGTAAATTATTTAATCGTAAGAGTCAACTGTGAGTCTTTTTTAACAGATGCTTCAAAGGAATGGAATATCATCATGAGTTCTGATTTTAGTACCATCAATGCTGTGGCAGATTTCCCAAACATTTTAATCCCACAGAAAAGCACCATGAAATATCCAGGTAATTCTTTACACCTTGCTTTCGGCAATGTTTCCCTTACAGATGACACTCACGTTATAACATTATGTTAAATACTGCAAAATGCTACCTAAATAGGTTAATGCTAAGTATGGTGTTAATATAGCATCATTTTGAACAAATAATTCCAGGGGCTGCAAATGAAGATAATAGATCTGAAGAGTTGTGAAGGATTATATGATAGACAAAAAAGTTTAAAACAGTTTTAACAGACTGATTTTAGAAGTGCTGGATTGTCAGCTGGTATATAACTGCATAGCTCTAATGACTTTAATGAGATTGTGTGTGTTTAAATTATATGGTTTTTGTTTGGTAGTGGTTTTTTGTGTGTTTTGGTGTGTGTGTGTGTTGTTTTTTTTTCTATTCTAGTTAGTTTTTAGCAGTTGATGTAATAATTATCTCAGAATCAAGAAAGGCTATTTCCTTTCAAGAAGTAACAGATACTTCTTTTAATGACTCTACTCTGATACTGCTTTTAAAGCATGTTTTAATTTCTGAAGTAATTCAGAAGCAGTTAAATGGGCTTTTGGAAATGAATATACAATTCTGAAGCATTAGAAATGATTCAAATGAATCACTCAAATAAAGACTTTTTTTTTTTTTCTTGACTTTTTTTCTTCTTTCCTTCTTTTTTTCCTTTTTTTTTTTTTTTTTTTTTTTTAATTATCTTTTCTGTCTCCCTGGGCAGAATATTGTACAGTCACACACCTTATGTGATAGAAAACATCATTTTTGCTGCTAGGGTGCAAATCCAGTGGTTATCACAACAGTGTGGGGACACATATAAAAGGGATCATAAACTGATAAGCCTGATCATGAAGAAAGACAAAGAAACTGCAGACAATGGATTGAGGACTGGCTATAATTAAAAGCTGAAAAACAGCTTCTCTACCTAGGGGACTGCCAGCTTTCCTTAACTGATAGCATATGGCCATTCCCTGGAAAATGTAAACCCTTGAAAACATAAATAACTACTGCTTTCATTGCATTATAGCATAGGTCATATTTGAGAAACATTTTAAATGATGAGACTAACCAGTTTCAACATACATTTAGAAATTAACAGACTTTTTAGTGAATGTGGTCTTAGTAGAATTAGACAATTTTCATAAAAACACATATATGTTAAAGTGTGTGCGATCAGTAGAAGAAAAAAATGGGTTCTTTATCATTTCATGGGATTTGGTCAAGTAATTTTAATTATTTATATGTTGTTTTCATCTTCACTAAGTTGATATTTAAAAATATTAAAAATACCAACTTGTATGTGCCTGAACTCATTGAGATTTTTAGTATTTAAACTGTTAAGGCTAAACTTACTGTTGAGGCTGTAAGGTAGTAGGGTTCAACTATAAAAGGCAATGCAGGAGATACAACTGTTTATAATATTATTTTAAGTGTACAAATTACAAACAATGATGAGGATCAATACTTGCCCAGAAGAAACTGTAAATAAACCATCATCTGTACTAAATATTTGAAAAACACCACTGAATTCATATAATCCCTGAGAAATTGATGGAGGCAAAAGAAATATACTATAAGAAGAAGAAAGGGAGAGGAAGGAATGAATGAACACCATAAATGAACAGTAGAGCTAACATAGTCATTTCCAGAAATCCTTAATAATTTTTCTGCATTTTCTGCCTGTCCAGCTTTATTTTTAAGCTTCAGTTATATGTTCTCTGTGTAACACAATTGTGTTACTACTTGAAAATGATAAAGAGGATGTACATCTACACAGGACGTACGAAAAAATATTAAAGAGGACAAACCAAAAAGGAGGGGAAGAAAGAAGGCAGGCAAGTTGGAAGGGAAGATTTAAGGGAAAGAAGGAAGGAAAGAGAAGGAAAGGAGAGAGGCAGAGAAAAAGTGAGGAAAAGTGGAAGAAATTCATTATGTTGTGAAAGAGATGGAGAAGCAAAAAATGAAATTATGCAGTTCATTAGATACAGATATAACACTTCACATGTATTTTACACGTTGATCATATAAAGATCACATGTTGATCTTACCATTTTTGTGTATATTCAATGTTTCTTTTTCTGAAAAGGTTGCATGATGAAAGCTGTTCCAGTGCGTTGATAAGCTTTTTATTAAATATGGAATTGCATCTTTCTGTGTTTTTTGTTGTTGTTGTTGTTGCTTTTTAATAAAGGTACATGGTTCAGATTATTTACAATTACTTTTAAAACAGTCAATTACTCTTAATACAATCAATGATGCCTTTGTTGAAGGTATCGATTACAAAGTCTTTTAACAACTTTAAGCCTAAATGAGTTCTAAAAATGTAACAGTTTTAAACCACGCTATGTTATCATTAAATACATATATATAATTATTTGTTTATGGTATGGAATTTCAATGAACATTTCCAGTCAAAATAAGACACTGTGGTATTTCTCTGTTGTAGGAAAAAATGCATGGTGAACAGTTGTTGAGAGGAGGGAAAGGGAGAAAGAGCACCAGACACCATGCTTCTGCAAAGTTCAATTTAATAAATGAACCAGAGTTCATTTAACCACAGTTCATAAGCTGTGTTAGGAAATACTTCACACCAGAGCGCTAGATAAGCCATGTTAGGAAATACTTCACACTCCCACACATACACACCCACACGCAGTTACAGTCTGAGACTGGCCCTAAATGTGAGCCTGGAAGGAACGCAACACTTGCTCCCATTCCCTGCAGAATGCCTGCTCAACAATATCCTCCTCCCCCTCCCTTCTGGCCCCAATCTCTTTTACTGGGAAAGTGTCACACAGGCCACCAATCAAATCAGTCCATGATGACACCATGAACCACCTTTGCAGCAATTTCACGATTTGTTCTCTAGCTTGCTGCCCCATATCCTGTATCAAGCCTTATCACACTGACGTTGTTTGCATTGCATTGTCAGCCATAGCTCATTATACTCATTCATTCACTCCTGATCAAGGCAAGGTCAGGATGCTCCTGTGACAACAGTTCAAATTCTGAAAGATTGCAGTACCATAAGAAATGTTCTAAGTGTGAATAAAATAAAACATTTAATGAACTAGAATTCACATTAATTCCAAGGCTTTGGCTGGAGTAACATGCCCATGAGACGGATATATCCAAATCCTGTCTATTAACTATGAACATTTTTAAAATATAGGATGAGAAAATAAGAACATGCACATTTCTGTTTCCCTGGCTCCAGTTAGAAAGAAATACTTGCAGATAATATTGTTGTTTCGTCCATCCTGTTACACACTCCCCCCACACACACCCTGAGGTTTAATTTTTTGAGATGTTATTGTATTTATTTTTGTATGACTTCAAGTTCTTCCCAGCCTAGCCAATACAGAAAGGAGTGGTATGTCCTGCATTATACTGAAAATGTTACTGACAAAAAAAGAACAGAATGAATACTCCAACACTCTTCACTATTATTAGCCAAAAACTAACCATTGCATACATCTTACCCTTTAAAATGAGGAGCAGCATCTCAGTAACTCAGGATGTCTTTATGCTTTTGAAAGACATATCACAGTCTTATCCTGACTGACAACAGTACACCTTCCTGTGCTTAACGGATAATCTTGTAAATGTTAAATGTTTTATATCAATGCTTAGTGAAAATAACGTTATAACTTAGCTCTTAGTATGGGCCATTTTATGAATGCTAGTCACTGTCTATTCCAGAAAACAGAGCAATGACTAGAGTCAAGAGTCTTGGTCACAGAGTTTCTAGAGACTGGGATTTCTACTGCTCTCAGACTCTTCACTTTCTCAGTCACAGCTTAATCCCTAAAACTGACTGTTCTATTTAATGCCACTCCTGTATCTCCCCTTCCTCTCTTTTATCTGTCAGCGCTCCCTGTGTCACTTCTATTACCCTTTCCTTGTCCCCTCTCACTACCTGTGTACTTCAATTAGGCTAACAATCCAATTAGTCCAAACAGTCTTCCTTGTTGTCCAAGATGCCCACAGAAAGCTCTAGTGGGTCTTTTTTCTACCCTAGAAGACTTCTGCTAAATCCTAAAATATTGGGAATAATACATAGACAATGCAACTGTAGTTTGTTCTCATGCTTTCTTGGTGACCCTGAACTGCAATGTCAATGCAATGTTTTCAGAGAATTTGGGTCTCAAGTTCTGATTTTATACTATGCATACAAGTTGTGCATTCTAGAGCTTTGTTATATTGTTGTTGTTGTTTGTTTTTGTACTTAGCCACTTTTGGATAGCCTTTGTGAAAACAAACACAATGTTTATCCCCAATGCAGAGACATACCCTCAAGTCTTACCAAAGACACACAAATGTAAGGTATTTGATTTTACACTAGTTTACAGATTTAAAGGCTTAGAACTCATAGCTACAGAATTTATCTGTCATGATTCTCGTCTTCTTCTTCTTTTTTTTTTTTTTTTTTTTTTTTTTTTTTTTTTTTTAATGTATGCCAAGAAAATCCCCCCAGATTCACTGATTCACTCTCTTTGGAGTGCTTTGTTAGTCTGAATCTGTGTCAGCACACACAGAACTACAACTACCACACTTACTGATTTTAGGAATCCACCAATGCTTTTTAGGTTAAGAGTCTGCTTGCCCTGAGCTACCCTCTACGAACAGCAATTTATTTATGCCTACAGTTCAGTGAGATGAGGCAGGATTTATAAATTGAAATATTCTTGACTTGGCAGATGGAGATGTAGATCTGCTGACCTGACAGTCAAACCATCATCAAACCCACTGAAGAAAGAAGAGAGATATCACAGCACCCTGAACATGAAATTCTATTTCTGGTAGCACTGTCAGGATTTTAGCTAGGATGGAGTTCGTTTTCTTTGTAGAGACTCATATGTGCTGCATTTTGGATTTTTGATGAAAACGGTGGTGATAACACACTGATAAAACCAATAAAATGCTGCAGAGCGGTGTCTGCATAGAGCCAACGACTTTTTTGCTTCTTATGCTGTCCAGCAAGCAAGGAGGCTGAGTGCACAAGAAGATGGGAGGGCACAGCCAGAACAGCTGACCCAAACTGGTCACAGGGATATCCCATACCATATCGCATCATGCTCAGCAATGAAATCTGAGATAAAGAAGGAAGAAGGGGTTATGGCATCTGTCTTCCTAAAAAACTGTTATGTGCTTTCCTAGAAGTGACTGAATGCCTGCCAGCTGATGAGAAGGAGTGAATTAATTCCTTGTTTTACTTCACTTGCATGGCTTTTTCTTTACCTTGTAAACTGTCTTTATCTTAACCCATAAGTTCAAACCACAACACATTCTGAAGTGTACTAAGTATTAACATGATGGGATACCACTGTTGCTGCTGAAGATTCAGGTCTAGAATTCAGAAGCTAGAATGAACAGTGCAGAATTCTGCCATACAAACCTTTTCACGTGACATTTAGGCATAAGATGATATCATCAGGCAGTTACTGATGATAAAGAAGTCATCAGATTGTGATTAATACAGTACAGACTACTTACTTAACTATTATCCTGTAGATTTCACAGCATTTTACTACCAGCAGTTGTCTTCTCTATTTCCTGTTAATTATCTTGCTGTCCATATGCTAGTTCTTGAAATGCTCTTACTTTCCTCTTCTCCTACTGTGTCTTGATGGAGTGGTACTGCAATGTGCCATGTCACAGCTGTATTAAGGAGAACTTAAAAAAAGCAGCACACTGTGCTAAGTGCCAATTATTACATTCAAACAAGCATCTTAAAAATACCAGAAAGCTGAAAAGTGATCTGTGAACTAGAAATTATTTTTGAAGGAGAGAAAGGAGAAGGAAAAAAGAAGTTGTAAGCAAGAGTCACAATAATAGTTCATTGTCATGAATTAGGAAAAAAAAGAAAGGTACTATAACATAAAAGATCAAATTTTATGTTTGGGTTGAAAGTAAGATAATCAGAAGGATTTGGGGACTCCGTGTTTGCATTATGTTTCAGTCTTTTTCAATTTTGCTTGTTGCTAGATGGCTTACAGTGATAAGATTGAGGAAACTGTAAACCTTAAAAAATACACTTTCCATGCTTATATTTCAAAATGTACAAGACGCACAATATTTATTTTTTTTTTCAGGAATGTCCTGGCATTTGTAAGAAAAGAATTAGAATTATAATTTAAAAACAGTAGCAGAGACGCAGTGATCAGTTACATTCAGCAAAGTTTTAGCACGTCTTCTCAATTCTGTTGTCAGTGGTGTGGAAATAAAAAGTTTTGTATTGAGATGTATATAGTGTGTATAACCTTTTGCAATACATTATCTTCTTCATATAGAATATTCCAAACTTGTGATTAGAATCCACAAGGTTAAAAGCATGAAAATAAACAATTACAACTTTCCAAACTCTGATTCCACTCCTCTCTCCCTTTGAAAAATATGTTTAGTAGATTAACGTGTCTATTTTAGTCATAAGTATATAGAGTCATTCTATATTTCAATTAGATAACACTGACTTTATTTACCCAGCATGTCGCAAGATCATTTAGGACATGTACGTAATTTAAACTTCATTCTGAAATCTTAAAAAAACCAACAGTTGTTACAGCACTATATACCTTTTGAAACAGCATGTAACGTACACTAAAACCTTATTAACACCACACTATATGCAATATTTCCAATTGAGTAAGCAATAAACGTTCCTTCTAAATAAAATAAAGGAACAAAAAAGTAAAATGAAATAACAAATAAAATATAAAATTAAAGTAAAATAAATGAAGAAAACAAAGTAAAATAAACTTGCTATGGATAGAAATATTCTATTTTAAAGTTTTTTTTCTTAATGTATTTTCATCAAATTTATTCCTATTTTTGCTCTGTTAAGAGCATGATATATTGCATTATTAGACAAAGACATATTCAGCAGTGTGAGTAACAATGTTACCTCCCAGTGTGTGACAGAATCTTTTCCACAATTCCCTCCACATTGTACTCTACCACAATATCCTCGTAGGTGGCTGGACAAATGTTTGATTAGGGCTTTTAAAGAGGCAATCAAATAAAATAAATACTTTAAAAAATAAAACAAATTAAATAAAATTTATGTGGCTGTCTGGAGTCCCACTAGTTTTCTGTGAACACTATCCTTAAAACCAAAGCAAAACAAACCTTACAGATAAGATGCCTTAAAGTTTGAACACAGCCTGCACAGTTCATCTTGCAGATTTACGTTTGCTGTTTGCAGTGCAAGTAGGACACTATGTACAACAACATATTTTGGAAATGTCTGCCTGACAGCATAAGAAACACAAAATCGTAGAATGCTTAAAATTTCACTGTTACTGCTAACTTGTTGCTAGCATTTTACCAATAGGTTGTTTCTAATAAAAGTCAGTTAAATGTTAGCTCTGATAATCCCATCTGCTGCACAGTGCTAAGTAAAATAAAATAATATTTGATTTAAAATATCTGAATTTCTGTTCCATGTCATTCCTGGATAGACAACGCACATCTAAGACCACTGGAAGTGTACAAGTACTATATTTAATACACTCAAAGAATAGTTTAGGTGGGAAACAACCTCTGAAGGTCATCTAGGCAAACTCTCCATTTGTCTAACTAGGTCAGATTACCCAGAGACATCTGCAGTCAAGTCTTTAACATACAGGATGGGTTGCACAAACTCCATTGGTTGTTGCTCTTCTGGTATTTAAATACCTGCATGATTAAATAATAATAAAAATCATAACAACAAACATAGTATCTAATCAGAATTTTCTATATTCCAACTTCTGTCTCCCATCCTGTAATGCTGCACCTCCAACAAAGTTGAGCACTATCTTCTCTATATCCTCCAACTAGGTGGATGTATAAAACAGTAAGGTCTCCCTTAGCTCTCTCTTACCTAGGTTGAATGGGCCCATCTCCCTCAGTCTTTACTAGCATGCTGTATGCTCCAGACCCAACCAGCTCGGTGATCTTTGCTGGATTCACTCAAGTATATCAATGTCCTTCTTGTCAATACAAGAACTCAAAACCATACACAGCACTTCCTATGTGGTCTCACAGGTTCCCTACAGAGGAGAAAGATCACCTCCTTCAACTTGCTCTCCTAATATATTCCAGGACACTCTTGTCATTCCTTGCTGACATTGTATATTCCTGGCTCACATTAACTTTGTTGTCGACATGGACCCCCAGATCCTTTTCTGCAGAGCAGCATCCTAAACAGCTGCTCCCCAAACTGCACTGGTGCAGGGTTCTTTTTCTCCAGGTTGCAGGACTTTGCACTTCCCTTTGCTGAACTTCAGGAGGTTCCTATCAGCCCCATTTCTCCAGGCTGTCTAGGTCCTTCTAAACAGCAGCCCAAACATATGCTCTCCACACCGTATTTTGGTGGCATCTGCAAACTTGCTGAAGGAGCACTCTATGCTATCATCTAGGTCATTAATGAAGATGACAAACTGTATTGGACCCAGAAGTGATCCCTGAGGAACATCACTGGTTGCCAGATGGACTTTATACAGATCACAGCTATCTGAGCTTGGCAGTCCAGTTTTCCACTCCTCTTACTGTCTATCTGTATCTCACCAGTGTCGTCAAAGTTGTCAAAACAAACTATGACACAAAGACAACAAAGTTATTTGGTCAGTGTCTAACTGGTATTTCTTAAATAGTAGAAAGTCAATCAATGACCCTGTGTATAAATTACGTTAAAAAGTATATGTTAAAGAAATAATTAAATCACAGTAGTAGACAGTTTGCTCGCCTCACTTGTTACCTGATAACAGGTATAAGCATATTAAAACTGAAATACACCACTAAAAGTACAACCATAACTCATTAATGATTGTCATTACCATGTATCAATATCCAAAATTACATTTATTACATCTTATTTTGAATATGGAGTATTGTTACAACATATGCTTCGAGATGAGCTGCTGTAAGTGGAAATGGATAGGAAAGGCTTTACATACCAGTCCCATCTGACATCATGCTAAACAATATACAGGGATGGCTGCTCGGGATAGGCTGGTCAGCAGTCAGCGGGTGGTGGGCAATTGTATTGTGCATCACTTGTTTTGTACATATTATTATTTCATGTTCTGTCCTAATAAACTGTCTTTATCTCAACTCACAGGCTTCACTTTCCCATTTCTCTCCCCAGTCCCAGAGTGGGAGGGAGGAGGGTGAGCCAACGGCTGTGTGGTGTTTAGCTGCCGGCCGGGCAGCTAAACAATTAATAATACAATCATTGAAATTCTTTCCCATAAAAGATCATTTAAAGAATTTGCATATGGCAGACACTTTACATAAATGAAATTGTTGCTCTGTCTGCAATATAATCAGAAATCTCAGTTAGCTAAGGGTCTTTATAAAGTAAGTATATGTCACTGATTACTTACATGCTTATAATTAAGTTTGAATAATGTTTTGCTGTGCTGATACTAATGACCCTTGTGGTGTGAAGCACAGAACTGTAGCTAAGAGAGACTAAACACCTCCTGCATCTAATTCATTCACAGGCACTTGTAAACACTCCGCATCTCCCAGGCTTGGAACTGTAACATATGTTAGGGTGCTTTTTAATTTTAACATTCTGACAGGGTTACAGACACATCAATCACTTTATTTAAATACATTCTTCTACTCATGGAATTTTTACTTTTGGTTGTCCTCCTACTCAGAGCCTCAGAGTAATTTGAAGATTTTCCAAGTTTATGTTTAGTGATTCATCTTGGAATATAGCAAAATAAAAACATGGAAAAAAGTATCATCTCACTATTCAAATTGAAGTTTCAAGATGCAAAATGATCACTGGAATTTAAATAACTTTTCCTGACAAGTAAAGCAATGTCAGATTGAAAAGTTATACCTGTAAAGTTACAACTTTTCCATTCAAAACTTCAACATTTTCCATTCGAAACTTCAGACTTCAGTCAAATGGCATGATTTTGAGATGTAGAAACTGGTAGCATAACTTGGACCGTCAAAATCAAAATTTCTAAGTATTATCTATATGTCACAACACAAGCAGAACCATGCTCTTCACTGTGGGAGATAGAGCAAGCTACAGCTGAATTCAAAACTTCACCGAATACGAATAATTTTTTAAAGAATTTCCTATGCTGTAAGACCAAACTGTAATTATCTATTATGGAGTAATATGACATACTTTTCATCTCTCAGTATTTACTGACATAGAAAAGTAGTTGTTATAAGAAGGACCACAGTTTATTAAACTGGCACGGTCTATTATAACCTTTTCCTCTTTTAATGCAGAAAAGTAGCTGTTCTGAGAAACACTACTGGTACATCACAGCCTTTATTAAACTAATGTGGTCTACCACAAACTTTCAACAGTAAGTATAAAGTGGTTCAAAGTAAAACACGCTATAAAAAGACATATTTTCTAAAAAAAAATGCATCCCAATCAAGTTGCGATCACACTATTAAATTAGACATTATTCTGTTTTATAACAAGACAGGTAAGACATACTACAGTTCTAATTTTTGACCAATTTGACAAGCTGATAAATTGCTAACTTTAGAGATTATCTTCCCTTCATGTGAAAACCCTGGAAACTAGAAGTATAAAGAACTGTCATTGAAACAGTTAGAAGACTGTAGTTGGTTTAGCTCATTTCCATTTTACTCTTTTGTTTCTTTAAAAAGGCATCACACATGCAGGTCACTCTACCATCATGTAACTCCAACAACAAATTAGGAAACGAAAGTTATAAGACATATGGCTTTGCAGATTTAAAACTTATCGAAAGTGACGCGCTAGTGAAAAAAAAAAAAACAAAAAAAAAAAACAAAAAAAAAAAACACAGATTGTCATTAAGTACAGAAGTCTTAAATCAAGAGAGACACGGATATTTGTGCTGCCATTTAGCAGATTCATTTAAAAATGGTAGGGCAATTTCACACCTCGAAAATAAAACAGCCCACAGTAAATCTGATACCAATGAGACCACACATTTTTTTCCACTTATTTTTAAGTTCTTACTTCAAATGCTTTACCTTAAAATATTGCTATACAAGGTTTACTTATAAATAAAACAGATATAATGCAAAGGTAGAAGTCTCCAAATTTCATTGTACACTAACTTTTTATGAAATCTACCTTCCTCTCCTCCCCCACTACCATCATGACTTGGTATTTGGCAAGTGTATTTTCTAAGGATTTTTCAAAGGTTCTCTGGTTTTCTCTGACTACTTCTCTTCCTTTGTCCCCTCCCTGCCTCCCATCTCCATGCACACATTTTTTCTTCACTTATAACTCACTTTTCAAAAGGACAATTTGATACTTGATACTGAAGACTGAATATCTCAGTAAATATCAGACATATTACAGAACTATTACACTCATGAAAAGGAATATATAACTATACACTTAATGAATTTTACTTCTATTGAGAGCTTTCTCCATCTCAGCATTGGCTCTTTGCATTTGGAAAAAAAAATGTTTGTTAGATTTGAATTAAGTCTGAAAATACTGTGTCAACTATGCAAATAAAAACTTTTAGTCATGGATTCCCCAGATTTCATTGTTGAGGGGATCTGATTTTGTATCTAATGTGACAAAAAACATGTAATAGAAATGACTTATCTCCTGAAATCTACAGAATACTCTAGTGGTAGGGAGCTTTAGCAGCTCTTTCTTCTTCAATATGAAGAGATTTTCCTGGCTCTATCTTGCCCTCACGAAGTGTTATGTGAAAGCACAAAGCAAGCTGTGTATATATATATATATATATATACACACACACATATATATAAACAAAACAGTGTAATTTAGAACTTATTAAATATCAAGTCTGATATTAGGCAAGGAAAATTTATTTTGAAAAATCATTAAAGCATTTATGGAGATTAAATGAAGCTGATCATTTTCATATACTCATTTATTCATTTTATTCATTTTCATTAAAATACTGTTGTAAGGACAACTGTGATGAAGAATGACTTTCTAATCAAATTTAGTGGTGGATGAAAGCCATAAAATGTTGGTTGAGAATGAAATAGTAACAGGGAGTTATCCTAAGGTTCAGGAACCTTAAATGAGTAACTAAGTGCTATAGCGAATGCCTTATTTTAGGAATCGGTTAATATTTAATTTCACCAAAGTGAAAATAAGAAGCAAGATTATTCTAAGATTAAATTTAACTTGAATCACAGAATCACAGAAACATTAAGGTTGGAAAAGACTTTTGAGATCATCTGGTCAAACCATCACCCTACTACCAATGTCACACACTAAACAATGTCCCTACGCACCTCATCCAACCTTTCCTTGGCTACTAGGAAAGCCAAGTGCCTTTTAGCCCTGGTGAAGGGCCTAAAGGCGAAGACGTATGAGGAGTGGCTGAGGTCACTTGGACTGTTCAGCCTGGAAAAGAGGAGGCTGAGGGGAGATCTCATCGTGATCTACAGCTTCCTCGTGATGGGGAGTGGAGAGGTAGGCGCCGACCTATTCTCTTTAGCGACCAGCAATAGGATTCACGTCATCAGGTTTCATAGACCTGTACCTGTTTCATAGACCTGTCTCCTTGTTAGCTGCATTCCTTCTTGGTGCTTCTTTGGACTGCATTGCTGTCCTTGCACACCAAGCAGGGCTGCTTCTCGCCTTGCTGCTTCTAGTCTCCTTCCTGCTGTGTGCGCTGGCCGTCAGAGGACCTAGTCACTGAGTGAATGGTGGGCCAGCTGCAGGGGTCCTGTTTTATAGGGTCCGGAGCAAAGGCGGGGCAGTGGTGGCCACTGTGACCTCAGCAAGCCTCTGTGATGGAGTGTCCCACGTGTGGCCAAAGGCAGCTGTGGTGGGAGCAACCTGGAAGATGCCCTCACGTGAAAGAAGGAGGAGGGTTGGGGGGCTGAGGGCTCCTTTTCTGGGGCTGGCTCCCCCGGGCCATTTGGCTTGCCAGGAAGAAAGGCTGCCCCTCAGCCACAGGGACTGCCCTGCACCTCCCACCCTGTGCTCTGGTTTTGTTAACACTGTTTTTTAGGTAATTTCATTCTATTCTTTACGGAAAAGAACAGAAGCAAGGGACATCTTTAACCCTAATTCCCATATACGCTTTGTGCTGAGTGAAGAATTTCTTCCTCACATCATATCCAATTTCAATCTTCTCTCCATTTGTTCATAGCCATTATTCCTTGTTCCATCGCTACACTCCCTGACAGCGTCCCTCTCCAGCTTTCTTTTAGGACACTTCTATAGGTTAGGTTAGGAGGCAAAAATGCAGGACCATGCAAATTGCAGCCTAATCTACCTTGTTCCACATGTTCCACACAACCTTTTCCAGCTCAGGCTCAAGCCTCTGATCAGTGTAACACAGAATCATAGAAACATTAAGGTTGGAAAAGACCTCCAAGACAATCTGGTCCAACCATCCCCCTACCACCAATGTCACCCACTAAATCATGTCCCTAAGCACCACGTCCAACCTTTCCTTGAACACCCCCAGGGACTCCACCACCTCCCTGGGCAACCCGTTCCAATGCCCAAAATATAATCTGTTGCTTTTGTCTCTGAAACTTCAATGGCATAACTCAGAAGCAACAAAAATAAGCCAAGGAAATGAATTGGACCATCATGAACATTTTACAATCATTAGAATCTTGTGCCTTGTGTTACACGGGCCATATATTTTTCAGAATTGGACAAATTAAATATGACAGATAATGTTAAAAAATACTGCTAAAATTTAATTAGCTCAGAATTAATTTGGGGCAGTAGGGAAGTAAAACTTTTCATTTGGAAGATATAGGAAAGAAAACTTTTGCGAAAACAAAAATATAACTTGAAAGAAGTATTTTGTATTTTCAGAAAATGTTCTCCTTCAGTAATTTCCTTTAAGATTTCTTTCCTGTTCCTGACAAGATTTACCAAAGATGCCTGGTTTGCCAGTTTTTTAGAAGAAAACAAAAAATAAAATAAATTAAAAAAAAAAAAAAAAAGAGAAGTAATGTGTTAAGCAGTTTTTCACTTTTAAGTGCTAACTTGTGTGTTAAGATTCACTTTTCAGAGTTACTTTTCCAAACTGTCTAGCTTCCCTAATTTTACCAATTTAAAAACAACCAAAGTTGGAGAAAGGGGAGATTTTTTTATCCTCTTTCTAAATTCTTTCTTCTTTTCAGCATTTCTGTCTGTTCATTTTCTCTTGCAAGAACTGACATTTTCAAATAGACATATATATACATATTTTCCCTTTGAAAACTTCCAGGGAGGTAAGAAACATTTTTAATCATTGCAGCACTGAATCTATGAAGAAATTAAATATTGCAACTGCAATTACTCTCACAGCTCATACCACATTTGATTTCTGGTATCTGCTGATATAGCATTAACTCCTTGGAAGAAACCACCACTCTAACATTAAACTGTTCATGTCTCGGATATCCCCAAAATGCTGATTTTGAATCAATGCTGAAATGATTCACTTGAAGTATACCTCAAAATCATTGCTCATTCTATAGCATATATTATGTCTAAAAATTGTTTTCTGAAAGCCAACTTGAAAAACTTTGTCTTGTTCCCCACTTTCACAGTCAGTGTAAAATTATTGCTATTTGAGTCTTTATCTCAGAAAACTTCATAGCACAGAACTAATATTTGTAGTCAGTTCTAACTGTATTTCTCTTATAGCAGGGGCGACCTTATCGCTCTTTATAAGTACATTAAAGGAGGCTGTAGCGAGGTGGGGGGTTGTCCCATGTGCCTGGTGACAGGACGAGGGGGAATGGGCTAAAGTTGCACCAGGGGTGTTTTAGGTTTGATATTAGGAAAAACTTTACCGAGAGGGTTGTGAGGCATTGGAATGGGCTGTCCAGGGAAGTGGTGGAGTCAGCATCCCTGGAGGTCTTTAAAAAATGTTTAGATGTTGAACTTAGTGATATGGTTTAGTAGAGGACTTGTTAGTGTTAGGTCAGAGGTTGGACTTGATGATCTTGAGGTCTCTTCCAACCTAGACAATTCTGTGATTCTGTGATAACAGCATGGTTAGTACAATACATATATATATTATTTGACAATTATTGGCTATAATATTTAATAGATATAAGGGGTCAAAAAGAATTTCATGTGCTTAATGTAGAGTAGATATTTTTTGTAAATTTAAAGAACAAGACAAAAAGTACATAATCTCAGTCATTATCTTCATTTTTTCTCTACTTTGGGGGCATGCATATCTACTCCTCTTAGTCTTGTTATTTGTACTCTTGGAAAAAAAAAAAAAAAAAAAAGCTTGTTTTTGAAAATTAGCATTATAGAACTGGCTACTCAGACAGTCAGCTATAAATTCTTATCAATTGAACATATGTATTTTTAAAATACTTTGGTGCTGAACATCTAGAAAAGAAACCCAGTATTTTGAAAGACTGAAAAAAATGTAGGAAGAAATCATTATATTATTTCACTTTTTAAATTCCTTTAGAGTTCCCTCAAATGCTGTCAAAGTTGTTTGGTTTTTTTTGTTTGTTTGTTTGTTTCTCAAAAATTTTCTTCCTATAGGTGCTTTTCATTTATCAGAGAGACTAATTTTCTGACACTTCCACTATTTATGTGAAAAATGTAAGTAAATATTTTAGACAATTAGTTAAGTAAAATTCACTTCACCTGTTTTACATGGTTCACATTTTGGGGGGGAAGGGGAATAAAAATATCCTTACAAAGCAGAAAGACCCAAAATTTGAATGCTGCATTTATTAATCCATTATTCTGCCTTCATACTTAAACTATTTATTTTATATAGCTCTCACAGAAAAATAAATTTCTACAGGCAAACTACTACACAGTATGTCAGAGCTAAGGGACTGCCATTATTTCCTATTCAAAACATACGAGCTTTTGCAATGATACCATGGAAGATAAGGAGTTGTCACACAGCCAACATTTGAGATACATCACTTGCAACTCTTAAAGAAAGCACCCTGAAAAGAAAGGGTCTTTAAATCCTCATTAAATCATGAGAGCTTTTTTAAAAACAAGAATTTCATTATCCTTTTTTAAGAAAGGCTTCTCCTCAAATTGGCTGCTTAAGGCAGAAGGAGAAATAGTTTTTTAACAACCCTGCCCTTGCCATATTTGCCATAGATAAGTTCATTCTCATTACAGTTCATACTGTTTCCTTGGAGCCTGCAGGAAAAATAATGCTTTTTGTCACTTCAGAGAATATGCATCAGCTTCTTTGCTCTGATCAGCACTTTCCTACCCTTTCTTCATGTCACAAAGTCTCTTGCTCACTGTTCTTCCACCCACCTCTCCCAGGATATCTAGCCTGTACTCTGGCAATTTTTCTTGGTTATATATGTGGGAAAGAAGTAATCCCTCTTCTCTTACATAGATTCAACCTGGTCTCTAGTGCTGTAGTCAAGAGAGATAGGTAAGGCACTAGCCCCATTCTGAATAGCTCATCCACAACATTTGACAGAAACGAGTAAATCAAGTAGATGTGAGCTGCCTCATACCTAAATTCAATAACACTGTTCCCATGAAAATATCATGCCCTATGAATTAGACTTTTATGATTATCTTTTCACCAGGTCCAGAGTTGAATAACATACAGGTTTTTTTATTATTATTTATTTTTTTAATACTATAATTGAATAGATGTGATTATTTGTCTTTCCTGAAAATATAAATGTGTAACTATCATGCATGCTTGCAAGATTAATTCTAACTACATCAGAGTTTGCATATTAAATACAACTGACTTCCTTTTTGATCTACTATCATTTGTTGACAATTTTCCCATTGCACATAATTCAGATTTTATATCCAAGCATTGGAACCTGTAACTTACTATATAATATACCTTGTATCTTATATATAGGCATAGATCTTTGTGATCCACCAGCTGTTTCAGTCACAAGTCTTCAAAGGTACTACAATAAGTAATTTAATTCACCCCAAAAATATTTCAATAAGGTGTTTTAAAGAATCATAAGATCTTTTGGAAATTAATTTTATTCCTGTTAGTTTGTTGTTTATATAATTTCTCATTATATTGCCTATCACAGAATCACAGAATTTTCTAGGTTGGAAGAGACCTCAAGGTCATCGAGTCCAACTATGTTCCAAAACAAACACATAAAAATAATACACTATATGTACTGAAAGAAAAAATGATAAAAAGGTTTAATTTATTCTTACAGACCCATACCTGCTTACTTTTTAACACAATCTCACTCTAAAATAGCTCAGATGAATTCTGCTCTGACAGCTTATTTCTCTCCATGAACAGAAGAACATCAAACACTCTAGCTTTGGCTCAGAAGACTAGCTTTATATGTCTGAAGACAGATAAAATTAAAACCAGACACAGACCAAGCTCCATGTGTGTTAGATGGATATAAATATCTCAGCTGTAGTGGTAAGAAAAACACAGTTAAACCAATGAACTACAATATGGTATTAGTTACTCAAAAGAATAAATAAAATAATGATGTAACTGCTGGACAAGCCAAGAAGATTTACTGAAACCTTCTGTATTACTTCAGTAACAATTTCTAACTAGACCTTAAGGGACCATTATTTCTCAGAAATGATAAGTAATCTACTCTTTATGTAAGCTTAATTTCATGAGCCAAATGTTTTTAATTTTGTCAAACTATGCAGAATTAAATGGCTACAGATATGATTTAGCTTCTGAATAAGTACCGTATTTTTGCTCCGTTGATTCTGGTTAATTTCTAATATTTATGTCATACAGTTCTCTTAGGTGCCATTGGAAAAAAAATAAAATGCTGTCAGGACAACATCCATCATTTAACTTCTGCTCATTCATTTCATTGTCCATTATGTCTTAATCTACTTCAGTGATGAATGAAAGGTGGGATAATGTTTCAGGGAAAAAACAAACAAACAAACAAAAACTTCTCTTGATATTGCACTGACGTACAAAAAATTACAAAGCTTCCCTAAAGCAAAATGGTGATTAATAAATAAATAAATAAATAAAAAGTATTCTAAGGACTTATACATAGCTTTGCTGCTATCAACTGTATTTGAATATGCATTTAATTAAGGCATATACTGTTCTCACTCAGCAGGACATTACAGAAAGTGAATTCTCATACCTTCAAGGAAGTTCAGAGGAATTACCATTCCTATGGTTTCAAAACAGCCACTTGTAATATAAAGTACAGAAGGATTCCAAGTTCAAAATTAGCAAGATAATTTTACTTAGAAAATATATAGAGGATTCATATGATCATAATTCGAGCTTTCTAAAACTGCCTTACCATTGTGTAGTTGTGAGCCACCTTCATTAGCTCTGTGCATCCTTGTGCATCAGCAAATGCTCGTATTCCCAAACAGTTGGATGGGTGCAAAAGCTTCATTAGAAAATGGCAGCAAACCTCTACCACTTGAGGGAGTTGGAGGAGGCAGGCAGCTGCCAGAAGATTTTCAATAGTGTCCTCTTTCAGCTCCAGGCAGCCTAAAAAAATTGAATAATGTAAGCTTGGCATTAAAAAGAAACAAACAAACAAAACATGCAGCATCTTTTGTAAATAATTCTAGCTTAATATAAATAGTTCTGCAGAAAAAGTAAGCAGAGGATTAATGTCTATGACTGGACACTTCAATTACACGAACATTACAGTGTGTAAACATTAATTCAGCTATATAAGATCGATACAAATAGAGATGGGAACATATTGAAAGAAGAAGCATCTTGAGAACATTGTTTTTGTGTCTATAATGAGATTAAAATCTAAGTATCTATATAACGACTTGGCTGTGATTTATTTATTTATTTTGAAATTGATGATTAAACTTGCATTATCTTCAGTGGTACAGACTAAAACTCTCATCTTTGCAAAAAACTCAGTAACTGGCTAAAAAAGTATAATTAAAAATATAAGTATCTTCAAAACAATACTTAAACATTTCAAACTTTTGGTACTTATTTGTAACATGATTTGGGGGGTAATTTTACCTAAATAATATATTTCATATCTCTCAAAGCATACCATTCTTCTAAAAGACTTTTACATTAGCTAGAAGAGCATACAAGGATGCATAATATTTATCTTTCATTTATTTTTACATTATATTTAATTTTGTCACTTCATATCATCTCTACCTTACAGACTGATAAACTATTTAATAAATAAAAGGTGAAATAAAATAATATACATTTTAAAAAACATCCCTTTATTGAAGAATAAGTATCATTCTTGTCATCATGTCCCACAAGGCTGTCATTTTTAAATTAAATCTTTGTATGGTCTCTTACGTGAATAACTTGAGACAATAAATTAGACAACTCAGGAATAGCTTGGAGAACAGGAAAATAGAACATGATATGAAAATGTGTAAGTCTAATATAAATTGTAAGAAACTAACACTTTAACTAACACTGTGCTTGGAAAAATCTCTTCACACTGTAAGAGGATTAAGTGTATATTGATCTTTCTGTTCAAAGTATTATAGTTCAACTGTTTGATAAACTACCTCTTTTCCCCATGCAATTTTTGTGTTTGTTGTCATATAAACAGAAATCTACATGTCTTAATAGTTCTATCACATGGCATTGAGCAGTTCCAAAATCCTCAACTTCACAACAGATTGCCATAGAAAAGAAAAGCCGTTTTATATTGCAATACCAAACCAGAAATACAATAATACTGAAGATTTGACCTTTTTGCCTCCTTTAAAGCTAAACCTGTAGCTTTTAATACAAGATGGAAACTATGAAGTTATCCTTTCTGGTTATAATACCTCCCTTTTATAAAGATTAGAGCAGCAGATCAAGTACACAGCATAACTTCAGTTTTCCTCTGCTTATTCTTATACATCTTTTATATCCATGTGAGTTTCTGTTAATGTTATCTGACTGTTCATACCACTTCTGTCCCCCCCATATTTGCACAATATAGTCAGAAGGCACAGTATGAAGCTGATGCTTGGTTGACCCATGTATTTATCAATGATAGTCCCAAATTTGCTCCATGATTACAGGTAACCACTGGCCCAACACCCTACTCACTACATAAACTGTAGTTCTACTTTGTATAGAAGCTAAAATATATATATATTTTTTTTTTTTCCAGGTTAAAACTGATCATCCCAGTACTAAAAAGCAGGAAAAAAAATGTGCAAAACAGCTATCAAACAAACAAACAGAGTTTTAAATCTCTTTTTCTTACACACTACTTATTTCTCAACAACAATCTCAAAGAAGTCTCTGACCAGACAAAACTAGTCTGGATAACTGTTGAGGATTGCCAGAAAGATTGAAAGAATTGTCACCAGCTATAAAAAAAAAGTTCACAGCTTTTATCACTAAATATAGCATTAGAGGAAACAGATAGTTTCCATACAGGAACAGTCCCCTGGGTCTAGCACATTAAGTTTAGAAAGAAAAAGAAGGAAGAAAAAAAAAAAAAAGGGCAAAAAAAAAGGCACTTAAGAGTCTTAGTATATATAATGTGACCTCCTCAGACAGTTTTATATTGACAGTTAGATGATCCAAGTATCTAATCAAAACTGTTTAATATGCTATTCAAGGGGGTTACTTTTAATGTTACTGTTTCCTCAATTTACTTCCCTCTCACACTTATGAAATAAGGGGCTTGCACAACTATTTCAGCATGAGCAAAACAAATTAACTAAAGCTTAAAAATCTCATTTTGTGTTACATTAATTAGTATGAAAAAAGGCTAAAAAACAATCAAAAATGTTAATGGATTTTAATTGCTACTCTAAATTATAGTTCTATTTGTGACAAATTTTATGTGCATTGTTTATGCAGAAATTAAAATGCTTATCTTTAGGATGCATCCTTATAATGGATATGTACGATTTATTATTTCACTAACAAAGTTGTAGCAGAGAGAATATATAAAAATTCCCTGATATTTTTATTGTCTTTGCTAAATCTCTTTCTCCTACTCTTTAAGCTAAACTTTTCCAAATAATTTTGTGTATAGGGAATCACTGCATCTTTGAACACATTGCAGACTAACATGGTCAGTGTGTGAGTCACGGGAATCAACTTCCCGCAGACAGTGACCATTAGGTATCAACAGGAATACAGTTTTACCACTCAGTAGGTGCTGCTCACTTGCTCTGTGCATGAGCAAGAAATTTCAATCCAGATACATAACATATGGCAATATAATTTTATTTCATGTGCACAGTAATCTATTTTTCTCTCTTGTGTAGGTAATTAATCTGCACATTGATCCATTCATGCAAAGACCCTTCAACAACATTAAGATACTCTGTGAGTCAGGGTACACAAATGAAGTCATAGGAAATGTCAAGTAATCAGAAACAAAGGCTAGAGCTAATTCCTTTTAGTCGAGTGTTTATCTTCTAACCTTTCCATTTCATGTGACTTAATCAGTTGTATTGCAGTTTTGAAGAGTTTCTTAATATGACTTATAATTATTTATTTTCATAACGCTAATATATTTATTATACTTTATTATGAATCATTTTTAAATATTTTTAATAAATTATAATTGTTTTCCATAAGCTAACCCCTATACTCAGTCCTGGTAAGGCAGCTTGTTTATTAGGTCTCCATTTTGTAAATAAAACTGTAGATAGTATGAAGATAATAGTTATTCAGCTTTTGAAAAGTAGTTGAATTGTTTGAATAATGGTTATGAAAGTGAACTGCTTTTTTTCAACAGGATCACATTTCAATGACAAATAGAAAGAGCTTATGAAAACTGTGCTATGCTTCATACCACTATAACAAACCTTTTTGACATTTCTTATTTAATCTTACCAAGTCTTAGGTATCTACCAGGTAGCAATCTGAGCTAAACATTTTAGATTTCCCTTTATAATCAACAGAGAGAAGTATGAAGATACAGCACATCTACTCTGTTTCAGTAGTCCACTTTAGAAGGTGATGGATCACTCCCAAGGATTGGTTATTTCTTGTAATTAACCATAAAAGAAGCACCTTCATTTGACTTGCTCTGCCACTGTCGATATTTATACTTGGTGATATGAATTCAGTCCATCTGCTCCCAAACACACAGTATTAGAATGATTGGAACTAATAGGGAACAGGTAATAAAGAGTCTGGAAATGCTTTAGTCCCTTTTCAACACTCTTTGGGTCCACTTCTGATTTTCACATTCCTTATTACTGTCAACTCCTGGAAATGATATAATGTGCAGTAATTATCTCTTACATTCATCCATGAAGAGCAGCCAATGAAGTCTGCAATAAAAAGTAGCTTCCTCATAGCAGAATATGTGCTAGTCTTCAGCTGTTTTCTGAAGTGAATGTTAAATTTTTGGTTTGGACCAGTATCTTAAAAGATATATTCTACATTGTATGATCACTTACACTTTTTGTAAATGTGAGTTTGTTTCCAGAAGAGGAAACACAACAGGCAGTATATTCCTTTTGCAGAGGATCCTCCTCATTTAACACTTATTTTCTGTTAACTATTTGTTGCAAACCAGTATCATCAGCTGCAAGTGAGGTAAGACAAGCTCTCTAAGGCTTTTTCTGTTTATTTCCTTACACTTTAGCATTTTGCATCAGTGAAAATTTGGAAAGGCAGCCTCACTGCAGATATACAAATTCATTATTAAATAAATAAAATAGATACTACAAGACAAGTGCTTAGCCTCCTACACAAATAAAAAGTGCAATTTGAATTGAGGAAAAACTTAGATCTGACTATTATCTGTATTATCAAGACTATTCATCCTATACATTAGCAGCCAAAACCAAAACTAAACACAAATTAACCTAAGAAGTATGCGTAACTCAAAGAAGTTTCTACTTGACGTACTTGACGGTGCTGATGAATTACTTGAATTTAGGCCAATTTGATATCTGCCACAATAAATAGAAGACAAGTTAAAACACATGACTTAACTATGAAAATACTTTTCCCAGCAGAAAATTGTTTCCTAACAGAAACATTTTCCTGTCCTGACAATTTCAATCTTTTTCTATTTATATTGCTTCTCTTTTTTAGTCCCTGTGGGTGAAATTCATCTCCTGAAAAGCTCAACTTATTTTAACTCCTCATTCTTCACACTGGAGTCTTTATGGTTTTGTTTATTTAAGTTTTATGAAATAATCTCAGAGAAAACGGATGTCTAAATAAAAGAAGTATTTACTTAATTCAAATATGTCACTATGATACTCAGATAAATTGTCAGTTATGATTTTAGCTTCTCACTACCAACCATGGCTTCAAGATTAGGGGAACTTGTCATTTCAAATAACCATTTTTATAAGAACTTTAAGAATTAGTATGTGTAAGAAAACTACTTTCATATTTTTTTCTGCAGCTGGAAAAATATGTTATTTGCAAAAGAAAAAAAGTTAATGCATCTGTCACAGGAATTTGAGAATTATGATAAATAAAACAGCATCTATCTTTTAACAAGCTGTACTATTATTTTCATCCTAATATTGCTGCATCTTTGTGCAAACTGACTAAACCGAACTGATCACATGGTCATTGTAATGTACTGCCAAATTCAGCCTGCATTTCAAAGGTGTAGAAAATTACAACATTGGAGAATGATAATCAAATCCTATTAACTAATTAAAATTCCCCACTGAGTGGAAATCTTGCAAATGTCTCGCTAAAGATCAGAGATGCATATTAGTCAAAACATACCATGATGTGGTACTTTTTCCTCTCTTGGTCTGAGAAAAAAAAATAAAATAAAATAAAAATAAAATTATATATATATATATATATATATCAAAACAACAAAGTCTGTTGTATAACTGAATTGTCACAGTCATATTTTTAAAGAAAACTTGCTCACTGGTTTATAAACATCAGTTTTTTAAGAGATCAGTATCAAACTCTTTCTCCTCATAAAACTGCTGTTTGTGTGCCTTAGCTCACTTTAGAAATTTGAATTTAGTCACACATGCCTGTAAAATACACATAAAAATAAGAGTTTAAATACTAAATTATTTTAACTGGATGTAATCTTCCAAAAATATTTTATAAAAAATAAAGACAGATATGCTACTGCTCTGAAACACGCCTGGAGATGTATTTTTTCATTTGACTATAGAAAAAAAAAAAAAAGTTAAAATTACTTATTTCATTGTTGGGATTACTTGCTAAAATGTACTAGTGTGTACCTGTGTACATAATCAAAATATTGATTACTTCACCAGTAGTTCACCTATTAGGAAGTCATTATATATGGAAATTTACTAATTTAAATAAAAACTTATTTAAGTTTTTAAGTAAGAATCTAAATAAAAACATATACTGTCTACATATTAAATAAACAAAGAAAACATCACAAGATAAAGAGTACCTTGAAAACACAAATAAAAAGAGTAATTAAATAAATTTTCAACAGCACTTGTGCAACAAATAGGGTAGGGTATGACAACAATGATCTCCAAAAGCTCATATAAGTATATAAAGACTTAGTTTCTCTCAGTTCTTTTTAGACAATGGACTTCAGTACTTACGTTTGCTTCCTGACTACATGTACTGCATATTGAAGAATGATCAACTGTGGCTGTGACAACCTCTGTACAATATGAAGGAACAGCTTGGAAGACTATAAATCGGTATGTGTCAAAACTATGCCAAGTATCATTCTTACCTTTTATTCATATATGAACTGAGTTTCATTGATTAAAAAAAAAAAAATCAAACTTCCTGGGATATTTTAAGTCTTACGTTCTGAGGGCACCTAAGGGTTCTTGTGCCTAAAGGTAGTTTCTTGCTATATCCTTGCTGTCTGCTCTGTATGTGTTATTAGATATAATGTTGCCAGAGAAGTCATCTGAAAAACCTTTGATTAAAAAAAAAAACTCCAAAATAAAATCTAACTAAAAGCTAGGATCAAACAGACTTTAATCCTCTTACATATATGATACATACTATTTTTTATTTATTTATCAGAAACTCATAAATAAATCAATTATTTTTTTTTATTTTATTTTTAGTTAAATGATTTCTGCTTTATCAGTTTCATTAACTGTATGAAAGCACTAGTCTATTCTTCTAACCACTGTTGGGAATGCATACTAATTAGATAGACTGATGTAATCTGAGGAGATCTATAGCAACTTCATAGCTCTATACTAAGTTCAAAGAAACTCTGAAAGTTCAAAAGCACCAGAACCTCAATCTCTAGTTTCTGTTCTATTTAAAATATTTAAGCATAATTGAAAATAATAAAAATTAAAGTTTTTTTAGATCAAGAAAGAATCTTTACCCAAGAAAGTGAGGCAAAGAAACATTCTTCTATTACTGCTCCTCCTGAAGGCTAAAAAGATCAAAGAACACATATCCATGTACGTCAGGACACTAGGATCTCAGTCCTAGATTTTCTTCAGTCAGTCATCTTGCTGCTTGAAAAATAAAACATATTTCTTGTATATCCATTGTATGTAAGTGTGGCTTCAGAATTTCTGAGCTGCCTCACATGATACGTTTAACTGATATCGAAATGAGGATGCTTTTTTTCCTCCTAAATTGTAGTTCTGTTACAACACACAGTAAACATAATTTGTTCTTTTGAATGAACCAGTCAAACCTAGCAAAGCACAAGTACATTTTATTCAAGTTTTTAAACTGCTCAAAAATATCCTTAGGGAAAATAATAATAAAAAAATAATAATTGTAAATTTCATACTTAGTAATGTTGCTTCTCCATAGAAACTTTACTATCATTATTTTTGGCAGTCTAATTTTCTTGTTTTCCTGTTAACTACTTAGATATAGTCTTCTGTTCTTTATTTAAGAGCAGTTCTTATCAGGGCTGCATAGACATAATACTGTGCCTGCCACAATGTAATTATACCTTTCAAATTGTTTAGAACTCCATTTGCTTAAACATGAGGTAATACAGCTCAGCTTTAAATGTATCAGAATAAGTCTTCTACCTATAGGTAGAGAGAGAACAATATAAAGTTGTACATAGAATTTCATAACATTATAGGCAACAGAATTCCTATCTTTAACAGAATCTGTTTAAGATGATAAAAAAGAAGGCTAAGAATACTGCCTATTTTAAAAGGCAAAACAACAAAACCATAAGCAAAGCAAGCAAAATAAAATGAACACTGTATCTAACTTAAGAATTTGTCAAGCTTTACTCATACATGATTGTAAAACACTAAATTTATTTAATATGCCAGTTTCTCATAAATGACAAGCTCTACATCAAGTTGTTTAGACTTCAAAATATTCTTTTTCCTCTCTAAGTTAGATATTATCCTGACTTCACACAATTGGCAAAGAGAGAATATACTCCATACACTCCTTTTTTTTATATATATGCAAGAAATTATTCTTGATAATTAAAGGCATACAATTTCATCATAAATTTCAGCATAAAATTTCATCATACAATTTCATCAACATAAAAGAGATATCCTGAAAATTAATGTTTCCTTTATTTTGTAGGCTAGCAGAAAAGGTGTGGCGTATGGCTTGTTTGGTGTTTTTCTTGTTGTTGTTGTTTGTTTGTTTTTGTTTGTTTTTAATCTATGTATATGTATTTGATCTCTATATATAATTTTATGAACGCACACCATATATACTTTCTAAATAATGTAAATGTGAAGTTGTTTAGGACCCACTGTAAAAGAAAACTTTTGGGGGTGATTAAACATGAAACCAAATTTTAAAAAGTATTTTGTCATTCTATATTTTTTTATAGGATGAATGAAGACTGAACAATTCTTAAAAACAAAAACCTGAAATACAGTTTGTTAAAAATATATAAATCTAATAAATAAGCAACCAAGAGTGATAGAAATGCTTATTGAAGCTAATGTTATCTTTAATATAGAAGTGTGAAGAATTTCTGTACTGGATCACAGTTTCACTTAATCATAGAAAATAGGAAAAATACAGGAAAATAGCCTTGGTTTTGCAGTAAATATTATCTGTTCATTTTCTCTGACAGTTTTAGCAAAACTATTTTGGTTTTGAATTTGAAAACTTTGAGACACACAATCACAAAAAATTTTTCAAAATTTCCTGAGGTGTTTTTCATTACTGATCAACAGAAGCAGATTTAACATCCCACATTCTAAAACTCCTGGGTGAAGTACTCCTGTTAAATATAATAGATCTAACATGCTTCCAGAAACATATGCTTCTGAAAGGACACAATGTTCTGGAAAGGATTTGTGCTCAGTGCTGATTTTTCAAAGTGACTGAAATAGATGATAACTTCAGTTATCACCAAATTTCAGTCTGTTTGAACAAAAACATTGTCTACTTAAAATCTTATTAAATGTTCCTTCTCTTGTCCCTTTCTAAATGTATTCTGCAACTGTGTGCAGAAGAGCCTCTGTTTTGGGCCAGATCATAAATTCATTACCTCAGAGACTTGTGAGTAATAATATCTGTTACTTAATATAATGTAAAATGCTTCCCCTTTTAAACTTACATCTAAAAATATTTGCAATGTAATACTTCTAGCTTCCATGTTTTTGCAAAAAAAAGCCCATGTTAACTGTATTTTAGTGTTCAGTTGTCCCCAGAGAAAAACTTCTCTCAAACAGAAGCAACTATACTTGAAATTAAATGTTTTACGATACTTAAGTCTAGTTCCTTGGACAAACTGTAGAAATTAAAATAGTATACACCATTAACATTTTCTACATAAAAACAGAGACTTTACATATACACCAAATAGAAATAACTATAATATACATACTTATAGGTGTGATACTAGTTAAAAGGTCAAAATCTAACAAACTGTTGAAAAGCTTTCTTATTCTGTTCCAACGAGCTAAATGTTCAAATGTTCTACTCCATTCCACACTTATTCATTAGCCCACAAAATATCAGATTTCAAGAAGCAAGCCAAATATGAGCGTACTGAAGTAATAGCAGACAACATTACAAATATTTTACCATTTTGTTAAGCTTATCTGTTCTTCTGAAGTCTTTAAATCAGATTTCTGTTCCATTTAACAGTGGTGAAGTGCACATCCCTGCAGGTATTCAAGAGACGTGATCTTGGAACTATATGACTTGGTTTAGTGATGGAATTCAGTAGGTCTCAAAGCTGATTGTTGGACTTCATGATCTTGAAGGTTTTTTCCAACCTAGATGTTTCTGTGTTTCTTTAAATTTTCTTAAAAATTTCTTAAAAATCTTAAATGGATTATATCTCTAAGATACAAGAGATCAGAACAATGGATTATATCTCTGAGATATAAGAGATCAGAACTTTCTGATTTGTCTGAACAAAGTACTCTGTTTATATTGAAACTGCTGTAGAAGATCTGCTAACACATTAACTTCTATCTATCCATCTGTTTATCTATCTATCTATTTATTCTTTGAGGGAAGAAGGTACTTACAGGAAAAAGGAAACAAAGGGAAAAATGAAAAATTACCTACATGTCAAAATGGTTTGCTTTTCCTGGGGTAAAAGAATAAAGAGCTAAACTTGCAAAAACTATGACTAGTTAAAAAAGAATTTCACACATTGTGCAGTAGGTGTTTAGAATTTGGCAGCTTAATTCTCTAGATATTCTGTCTGGACTCTGTATGCTCCAGATCACAGATTAAAAGGCTGAATGGCTATTTATGTTAGCTGCTACACTGCTGGATATCAGAAAAGTGGCTACTTGAAGGAAAAAATGGCATGTACTAGACTAGAGGTAAATAAAGACATGGAAGGGAAGAAAAGAGATAAGAACTTATGAATCTAGATAAATCATGGGAGATAGTGGAAAGGCGAGGGGAAAAAACAATTAAGGTTTAAGGGGACAGCTTTTGATCAGGCAAAGGACATTGGAAAACAGAACGATTAGCCAAGGAGCAAAGACTGCGTTTATTTCAGTAACTTGAACACGTTTGGTATCATGACCTAATCAGCTGTGAGTTATCCCTGAATTGTCTGTAGCACTGTTAAATGTTCTCACCCTCCACACAGGATGTCCATATCCATGACAAGCCTTTGTTTCCAGGCTATACTTAAGGTTTGTTAGAAAGCATGCTAGCTGAATTTTGCTAAAACTGAGTTGGGATCAATACAGATAGATAATTATGTTCCAAGGCCTGCAAATCTTTCCTAGCATTGTTTAATTAAGTGTAACTAGGAATTTAAGGAGTTGGATAAGATGTCTGATAGAAAGGAATAGAGAAAGAAATAGTCTAACACGAATTTCAAGATGTAAGTGCACAAGCTGAGAAAAAAAAAAAAAACAGTAAATCAGAACAAACAATCTGATGGAACAGAAATGCAAGACAGAGTAAACAAAACCTGAAAGGTCTACGGCATACAAAATGTGTTCTCTTTTAGCATGCAAAATTAATCTTATCGCTCCTTTTGGTCAGCAATTATTTGTGAAATTTCCTTTTAAATTGTATACTTGAGAAAATATTTTTGAAGTCTTATTTTGTCTCCATACTGGGTTAGAGCTTAAAGGATAATGGTGCATTACCACTGCAAATTAGCAATTAAGAAAAAATTAGAAAATAAGAAAATAAATTAAAGATCTTTGTGACCATCCTAAGTTTCTCATTCTTCAAGGTAACATTACAATGGCACATAATGTTGTCATTTTTAAGGTAGTTTGGACTTTATGTCACATTTTAAATGAAAGAACATTATGGATGCAAATATGCATGCACATGAGGCAAATTAGAAAACACTGGAGCTAAACTTCCTGTGAAGTTCTCTTTACTTCCATTTTTGGAGGTTGGTCCTTAACTACCTGACCACAATAAGAAACCTTCAGGTTTTCCAGCTCATAGAAAAAAAAAAAATAAAAATACAACATTCTGCAAAGAAATCAAGGTGAGAGTGGAATATATTTGCTCTTTTCTAATTTTCCATTACCACATCCATTCTCCAAAGTTCTCAAAGATAACCAACAAAGTGCTGAAATAGATTCACTTGAAAGTTAAATAGTTTTTTGCTTTCTTCTTTTCTTTCTTTATCTAATCTTTTCTTAATCCATACCTGGATGTTATCTTTCATTGTACATATGAACTGCACTGTGTGTTTGTGTGTGAACTTTCAGTGTAAGCTGAAGCAAAAGAACTTCATGCAGTACTTCAATATTTCCAGAGTTTTGCTCCTAGTGGAACAACACTGTCTTTCGCTTTCCTCTACCTGTACACTTACATAATTATACAGAATTATTATACAAAATAATTTATTGTTACCTATGATGTCTTTTGCTATTCTGTGCTGAGGTATTCTACATTTTGCAGCAGTATTCCTGTACTATTAATTTTACATTCATACTGAGTAATAATGATTATATCCATCTCATGCCTAATGACAACTACTTACACATTCTTCATTTCATGGGTCCCTAGCTTGAGATGTTCTGGATGACATCCAGACTGTGGAACGATATGAACAGCAAATCCACAAATAAACAAAATACACTTTCAGATGAAAATGTAGAGTACTACATAAATGAAGACTTTATGACATTCGTAGAACCTGAGTTTCCAAAACATGGATCTCAAAAGGAACATTTTTTAACTTAAATTATATTTATTTACAGTTCCTGTTTCCTATTAAGAGGGTAAAGGACATTTATTATGTCATAAAATAAACAGCACATATCCTGATTAAATATATCAAAGCAAAGAGCATTTCAAGATTAAATTAATATTAATGTATTTAGAAAGGATTAAAACTGTATGTTATAAGCCATCCGTTTAAAATCGAAGTTAAAATCAAATGTTCAGTAGCAAAATTATAATAAAATATTGTTAATTTAGATAATATACGGATGTCTTCTAGGAAACAGAAAGAGAAAACAGCTTGTGTTTAATACTTTCAGTCTTCATATGCAAGGGGAGACAAATTCAGACTACAAATCTTATTGTTGGTATTTCCTATCTTTTAATTACTTTATTTTGTGACCTTAGTATTCTTTCCTATTAATGCATTTCAGATACATTGTGTGTAAGAGCTTGTTTAGGAAGGATAAAAACAAATTTATTATGCATTAAAATGTAAAAACTATTCAGTGGGAAGTTCTGAGTTATTAAATCTGAATTATAATTTATTCAGAAACTTGATACAACATTATACAACCAAGTACCAGTTTATAACAGCAAATGAAAGTGACAATTTAAAAAAAAAAAAAGTAATTTTTTAAACTGAAACTTGACTAAGACAGCAATCTTCAAAAAATACATCAAATAACGCATATAATGAAGTACTGTTTTTTAAGTATTTCTAGACCAAGAAATACACATAGTTTCCTAGACTCTTACGTTGTGCTTACTGAGTCTAAGATATTTAACAGTTAGGAGATAAGAAATAATTAGAACTTAGCTCTAGAAATGGTAAATGAGTGTTCTGAAGGACACAGGTTATAAAAATATGTATCTATTTATTGGCAAGCAGCAAATGAAACTGTCAACATCTTTGACTGTAGGAAGTATCATGTATGCTTTGCAATACCTGTATACGCAAACTGAACAAGATCCCACAGTGCATTGGGGTCTATGCCTTCCATTTTGATCTCTTCTTGCTTGGCTTCACAAACATCACTTGTGAACATGGCAGCAAAGTAGTCAGAGACAGAACTGAGGACAAGTCTGCAAAAAAAGTTGGAAACTTGTGTCATTTGCATTGATCTATGTATTAGAAATTTCAGATCATCAAGGCTAACGTTCTTTTAGAAACGCTTACTTTCAAAATAACTAAACAGTAGCAGGAGCAATACATTATGAATGCACGTAAGCAGCAAAATACAACATGACATTTATTCTAATTTGATTCTGCTTCCTGTGATATGAACCAAGTGGCACATCAGCATTTGCATATAAAACAGACATAGAAATTAGCTCTCAGTCTTTATGATAACTCTCCTATCCCTATTGTTAGCAAGATAACCTCTCTGTATCAAAGCCATCTTAATAGACATACAGATTCTATACCGAAGAGGTACTCTTAATTGACCTTAAAAAAGTCTTTTTTTCGATAAACTTTACTAACAGCATGTAACTTAGTAAGATCGTTCAACCTTCAGTAAGAACTTTAATAGCTTAACATGCTATTTAATAAAAAAAAAAATAATCCAATGCAAGAATGTAAGGATGTTACTTTTTTCACAGAATCACATAATCATCTAGGTTGGAAGAAATCACCTAGTCCAACCTCTGACCTAACAAGTCCTCCACTAAACCATATCACTAAGCTCTAAATCTAAATGTCTTTTTGTTGTTGTTGTTAAGAAACATTTCCAAAGGAAAATAATTTCAAAATATTTACACAATTTGCATGTCTTTTTTGAGGGTCTGATATATGTACGTCAAACCAACGTTAACTACCAGGTATAGTTGTCATTTTACTGCCTTAGGCCAACACATTCATTTAAATAACATTTATAGTTATATTATTACTTTATTAGGAGTGAATATTCACAGATAATCTTGAGTTAGAAATCTGGCACAGCTATAAATAGCGTAACACACACTTCCATAAAATATGGTCATATTTCTTGCTTAATTTGAAAACATAAAATATAAAAACATTCATTGAAAACACAAGAATCACAAACAGAGAATTAGTAAACATAGAGAAAATATCTACCCATCTGTATATAGTTAACTATTTATTTCAAGAAAAAAGCTACTGAAGTTAACATTCATCAGCCAGTGCGACAATTGATTGCTTTTGTTCTCTTAGCTTATCCAAATAGCAAAGTAAAATGTAACAGTTTGAATTAGATTCATAATTTTATGGGCAGCAGAACACCACAGCACACTCACAGTCCCCATACTCAGGGGTGTGGAGGGGAGTACGATGAAGGCAAAAGCCTAACAGTTTTGAGGTAAGGATAACTTAATTTAGGGAAAAGAAAGTAAAATAAAGCAAAGCTGTGCAGATTCAGAGAGAGAAAACAATTATTCTCTACTTCTTTTCAATAAGCGATATCCTGCCACATCTTTGGAAGCAGGGGCTCAGTACACGTAGAGGTTGTTGGGGAAGACAGACATTTTGATAATGAGTCTCCCTTCCCTTCCCCAGCTGTTACTGCTGAGTGTGACACCACACAATATGGGATATCCCATTGGTCAGTTTTGGTCAGCTGCCCCTGTGATGTCTCCTCCCCACCCCTGCCCACCCCCTACCTACTGTTCTTGGTGAGCTGGAGGGAGCCAGGGTGCTGTGGGGCACAGCTCAGCGATAGACAAAGCACTGATGCAATATCAGGGCTGTTTGAGCTGGAAGTGCAGCGCGCTGCACTGCTGTAATGGGGTGCTGTGGGAGAAGTTAACTCCATCCCAGCCAGACCCAGCAAAGGCATCTATCAGGAACTCTGTGTTTACATGTTAGATTAGTGTTGGCTCTCCTTGTCTTTAATTATGAGATTCTGGTAATTCGGTTCCACAGACAAACTTCTCCTTAATCAGTTCATAGTTATACAAACCAGTCAAAATGAAAACACTGCTGTAATGATATCTAATACTGGAAGGCAGCCTGAGATCAGTGTTCTGTGCAGCCTAGGACAGTTCCAGGAAGGGGATGGGGATAATGAGCACTGTGGGGTTCTGCCTTTCTTGGGAAGTAAAGCGTTGACAGCCTTACGGAGCTAGCTGAATCCCTTGTGTGAATGGGTGCCCAGACCCCAGTGGGTGCACTGATCCCCCAGTGATTTCCCAGGCATCTTCCAAAGGCTTGTTGCAAAAGTAGAAATGCTGTATGAAATGGTAGAAGGTAATTGTTAAAGAGCCGTGGCAGAAATTGGGAAAATAGAACTGAATGTGAGAGCTTCTGGAGAGCGAAGGCAATGCTCATCTCCTAAGCCTTAAGGAGGTTTGTTTCATCTGTTGTCATGTGCCACACATCCCGTGTGGCACCAGGAGCTGGGGCTGGGGTCAGCTGTGTGTGCCAGAGGACCAGGCTGCCAGCCTACGTTGTCCTTTGTGAGGGGATGGAGTGCAAGCTTTGGGGCCTGCCTTTTCTCTTGTGTTTCTGCCACAAGAGGAAAGGGAGGATGTCGTTGTGGGAGTCTATTACAGACCACCCGGCTAGGATGGTGACACTGATGAATTATTCTTTGTGGAATTAAGAAACACCCCGAGATCCACTGCCCTTGTCCTTATGGGAGACTTCAACTTGCCAAACGTCAACTGGGATTACCACACGGTCAACGTGGGCAGATCCAGGAGGTTCCTAAAGCACCTCAATGATAACTTTTTGGTGCAAGTGCTAAGTGAGCCAACTAGGAAAAATGCCCTCCTAAATATGTTGCTAAAGAACAGAGAGGGTCTGGTGTGGGACGTGGCAACTGGTGGCCATCTTGTTCATAGTGACCATGAAGTGGTTGAGTTTAAGATTTTTGGTGACAGGAGGAAAACTGCCACCAAAACTTCAGCTCTGGATATGAGGAGAGCAGACTTCAGGCTTCTCAGGTAACTGGCTAGCAAGGTCATCTGGAAAACTGCTTTTGAAGGCATTGGCATCCATCAGTACTGGTCAGTCTTTAAGCACTGCCTCCTAAAAGCACAGGATCAAGCAATTCCAAAATACTGGCAGTCAAGCAGGTGGGGCAGAAGGTCAGCTTAGCTGACCAGGGATCTTCTTCTGGAGCTTAGACACAAAAAGAAAATGTATGGCTGCTGGAAGAAGGGTCAGGCAATGTGGAAGGAATACAGGGACGCTGCTTGTGTTTGTAGGGAGAAAATTTGTGTGGCCACAGCCCAGTTAGAATTGAAGCTGTCCAGTTCTGTGGGAGACTATAATTTTTATTTTATTTTGTTGTATTTTATTTTATTTTATTTTATTTTATTTTATTTTATTTTATTTTATTTTATTTTATTTTATTTTATTTTATTTTATTTTATTTTATTTTAATTTTTAAATATGTGAATAGAAAAAGGAGGACAAGAAAAAACATAGGTCCGCTACTTGGTGGGGATGGTCACCTCACAGACAAGGACATCGGCAAAACAGAGACATTTAATGCCTTCTTTGCCTCTGTCTTCAAAGCCAACGATGGGCTTCGGAGCCCCAGCTGCCCTGAGCTGCGTGACGGTGGGAATGATAACTCCCAACCGAACCTGAATGTGTGCAGGATTTGCTGCTCCACCTGAATCCATACAAGTCCATGGGTCCGGATGGGATTCATCCTAGGGTGCTCAGGGAGCTGGCTGACATCATTGCGGGACCTCTCTCAATTCTTTTTCAATGGTCTTGGAAATCTGGAGAGGTCCCAGTAGACTGGGAACTGGCAAATGTTGTACCAGTTTTCAAGAGGAGCAAGAAAGAAGACCCTTGCAACTACAAGCCTGTCAGTCTCACATCAGTGCTTGGTAAAATTACGGAGAAGATCATCCCTGAAGTTACTGAAGTGAACCTGGGGAACAATGCAGTCACTGGTCCCAGCCAACATGGGTTCACGAGGGGTAGGTCCCGTTTGACTACCTTCATTTCCTTTTATGATAAGATCACCCATCTAGTCAATCAAGGGAAACCAGCTGTAATCTTTTTGGACTTCAGTAAAACTTTTGACACACTTTTCCGTAGGATCCAACTGGACAAAATGTCCAGCATACAGCTAGACAACAGCATCACAAAATGGGTGAAAAATTGGCTGATAGGTAGGGCTCAAAGGGTTTTGTTAAATGGGTCCACATCAGGCTGGCGGATGGCCACTAATGGGGTTCCCCAAGGTTAGGGCCAGTTCTCTTCAATGATTTTATAAACAATTTGGATCTAGGACTAGAAGGTGTTTTGAGCAAATTTGCTGATGACCCTAAACTTGTAGAAGTTGTTGACTCTGTTGAAGGTGGAAAGGACTTGCAGAGCGATCTGGACAGATTGGAGAGCTGGGCAGTCACCAACCACATGAAGTTTAACAAGAGCAAGTGCCAGGTCCTGCACCTGGGAAAGGGCAATCCTGGCTATATGTACAGACTGACTGATGAGACACTGGAGAGCAGCCCTGAAGAGAAGGATCTGGGCGTTGTGGTTGATAGCAAGCTGAATATGAGCCAGCAGTATGCCCTGGCAGCCAGGAGGGCCAACCATATCCTGGGGTGCATCAAGCACGGCATTGCTAGTTGGTCAAGGGAAGTGATTGTCATTGTCCTGCTTTACTCTGTGCTGGTGCGGCCTCACGTCGAGTACTGTGTGCAGCTCTGGGCACCACAGTACAAAAAGGATGTGAAACTATTGGAGACTGTCCAGAGAAGGGCTACAAAGATGGTGAAGGGCATAGAGGGGAAGATGTTCAAGGAGCAGCTAAGGTCACTTGGCCTGAGGGGAGATCTCACCATGGTCTACAGCTACAAGGGGGAGTGGAGGAGCAGGTGCTGATCGATTTAGTGACCAGTGATAGGACCCAAGGGAATGGTGCCAAGCTGAGGCAGGGGAGGTTCAGGCTGGATATCAGGAAGAGGCTCTTCACTGAGAGGGTTGTCGCGCACTGGAACAGGCTCCCCAGGGAGGCTCCCCAGTCACAGCACCAAGCCTGTCAGGTTTTAAGAAGTGTTTGGACTGTGCTCTTAGTCATATGGTCTGAATTTTTGGGTAGACCTGAGTGGTGCCAGGAGCTGGACTCGATGATCCTCATAGGTCCCTTCCAACTCAGGATATTCTATGATTCTATGATTTACCTGCAGGTAGTGCAGCTTCAGAACATGTACAGGATCTTTACTTTGTCTCAAATGATGAGAAATGACTAATTGAGGTAGTAATTCCTTCTGATTGTGCGCTCAACTTTGGTTATCATGAACTTTAGAAGATTCTAATTCATAAAAAGTCCATGTTCATGTAATTAACGTAACACTAGATGCCCACAAAAAAAAGAGATTGTAAATACACTTTGTTGCTACTCTGTTTTTTTTTGTTTTGTTTTGTTTTGTTTTCTTCTTTCTTTTTTTTTTTAACACTCAGGTACTTTCTTTTTTTTGTTGTTATCATAGAATGATAGAATGGTTTGGGTTGGAAGGGACATTAAGATCATCTGGTTCCAATTCCCAGCCATGGGCAGGGACAGCTTCCACTAGACCAGGTTACTCAAAGTCCCATCCAACCCCTGGCCTTTTTATTTCCAGGGATGGGGCATCCACAGTTTCTCTGGGCAACCTCTGCCTCACCACCCTCATAGTAAAGAATTTCTTCTGAATATCTAATCTAAATCTACTCTTGTAATTTAAAGACATTCCCCCTTGTCATATCGCTACATTCCCTGGAAGAGTCCCTCTCCAGCTTTCTTGCAGGACTCCCTTAGATGCTGGAAGGCTGCTGGAAGATCTCCCTGGAGTCTTCTCTTCTCCAGGCGTAACAGCTTGTCTTCATAGGATAGGTGCTCCAGCTGTTTTAATCATCTTCATGGCCTTCTGACATGCCCTCTGGACATGCTCTAACAGGTCTATGTCTTTCTTATGCTGTGGGCCCCAGAGCTGAACACAGTGCTCCAGGTGGGATCTCACAACAGCAGAGTAGAGGGTGAGAATTGTCTCCCTTGACCTGCTGGTCACTCTTCTTTTGATGCATTTGAGGATATGGCTGGCTTTCTGGGCTGCAAGTACATATTGCCAGTTCATGTTGAGTTTCTCTGCACACCGAGTTCTTCTCTTCAGGGATGCTCTCAATCCATTCTCCACCCAGCCTGTATTTGTGCTTGGGATTGCCCTGATCCACATGCAGGACCTTGCTCGTCAGGTCTTGTTGAACTTCATGAGGTTCATCATACAGGCCCACCTCTCTAGCCTGTCCATGTTCCTCTGGATGGCATCCCTTCCCCCAATATGTAAAGTGCACCACTCAGCTTGGTGTTGTCTGCGAACTTGCTGAGGGTGCACTCAATCCCATTGTCCATGACACCATCAAAGGTGTTAATACTGGATCCCAATACTGATCCCTGAAGAAAGCCAATCATCACTGGTCTCCACCTGGACACCGAGTTGTTGACAGCAGGTCTTTGAGTGCAACCATCCAGCCAACTGCTTATCCACCAAATGGTCCATCCATCAAATATATGTCTCTCCAATGTAAAGACAAGGATGTTCAGGTCAGTATCTAATGCAAGTAGGTTAAAACTGTGGACATATTCCTTATTGCAATCTCTGTAGGGTTCATACTTTGCCTATCCCCATTTCAATTACAAATGGGTTGGAAGACCAAACTCTATGGAATAAGATAAATCTCTATGGAATAAAAATACATTCAGGATAGCACCACCTCTGGCTGGAAAGTCCTTGAGACATAGTTCACCAATGGTTATTGAAATGTGTATGATGGCTGTGTTTCAAGATACGGATCTTGTAATATACTTTCAGTAGAAGAATACTGAAACCAAGGGAACTATCTGGTATTATTTTCTCTTGTCTGTGAAAATTATGTAAGCATTATCTATTATGCCCATTCTCTCTGATTTGTTCACAGTCATTTTCTTTCCTTCTTGCTTGCCAACAAACTGTCAGCTACTTCAGTTTTCTACACTGTCATTGCTTGTTCCTTCAAAGAAGGAATTGTTTACTTTTTCAGAGTCAAGAGGAAGTTCTTCTTTCTTAAAACAAGAAATAAAGAGTGGTATCTCTAATATATGTTATCCCATTAATATATGTTATCCCATTGTAAGTCATGAGATTACTCTGAGCATGGAACACTTAGAAAACCGGATGATCTGTCAATTCTAACTTTGTAAAATTACTTTAGTTGAGTAATCTATGTACCTGTAGGCTGTAAAAGGCTAATAGATTCTAATAGATTCTAACAGATCTCAATTAGTAAGAACAAAATTATCCAACTATGTATCGGTCATCTGAACAGTACATAAAAGCACTAAGTCTCAATAGTATCATGAATTCATGCATCTTTGAAAACTGAATTCTCAGAAACATGTTTTGTGTGAATTATTCCACTGTTCTTTCAAACATTCAAAAGTGATTTTTTATATTTTTCAGAAGATTGAGTTCAAAATCACAGTTTGTTTGTTTTTTAATTTTCTTATATGAGAACACATATATATGTCTGTATAGACTTCAATATCTGTATCTGCCAAATTGAAAAGATACAAATTTTACACAGATAAAAAAAAATCTGTAAAAGGCCACATGGCAATATTGTAAATATTGTGGGTTTTTCTGTGATTTTCTCCCCACTCTGTAAGTGAAATCTGTTCCTGTGCAGTTAACAAACAGAAAACAATTTTTGAGGTAATTTGGGTTAAATATCCACTCAGAACCATTATCATAGGGTAAGAATTTTGCTAGCAATTCAGTAGTGCCACATTAGCTCATTAAAAAAATAGAAATGTAAACTTACTGCGCAAAGAAGCAGTCAGTGAGTATAGTATATAACAGTTAAATTAATAAGTTGTCTCATACTTCCTGTTATAACCAGTCTGTACCACGTGCTTATTTCATTTTTGAGAAATAAAAGGACAGAACTATATGATAACTTTTTTCTTCCTTACCATCTGAGTAATATTTATAAACTAACTTATTATAAAGGCAGTTTTGTCTAGAACAGCTAAAAAATAATAATAAAACCAAACAAGAAGAAACCAGTAAAATTTTCTCAAGCCCATAGACAGGCAGATGGAATTCTAAAGAGAATAGATTAAACCTGAAACAAGAAAGTTCCTTTCTGTCTATAGTCAAACACTGTTTTATTACATTTTAATTTTATATAACAGATAGTTACAAATTTTAAGTGACATTGATAGTCTACACCATCTATACGATAGATGCCCTGTTTCCCCTCAGGACTATGTCTTTTGACACATTCTATTCCATTTTGTTTTTTCTTTTAATTCTTTCACTGTCTCTCAGACATTTAAGTGCAAATACAGTAAATTGATCCTTATTATTGATCCTTATTATTGATCCTACAGTACAAACTGAAACATGATTTTTCAACCATTGCATCTCTTAAGTTGACACAATGTTTTTAGGATTGTTACACAAATCTGACATTGTCATTTCCACTATGTATTCACCCAGCACACAATGTCTGTAATTGTTTTTTGTTTGTTTTTGTTTGTTTGTTTTTTCCCAGAGATTTCAAGTAGTATACACATACTACAGCTGCTAGACTTGATAACAGAATATGTTGTCGAATACAGTTTACCTGTGTCAGTTTGTGTCCTTGTGTTAATTTAAAGGTGTCTGTTATTACAGCCAGTACTTTGAACTCTGTGCTGTTTTGAACCAGTAGAGAAATTTAAAAAAAGAGCGAGAGAAAACAGAAATATGAATCCAAGCAAATTATCAAAATCTGGGAATGGGCAAGAGAGGCAAAATGTCACAGTGATGAAAATAGGAGCTGATGAAGATCCGTTATGATACAAATACAATGCAGAGCTCAGTGCTTTTCTCCTGAAGAAAAAACACATCTTCAGACATAGAATATATATTTGAATGTATCATAAATAATCCACTATGATCTTCTACTGGTGTGCTTAATTATTACATTTATTCACTATAACTCCAAAAGAACAAGTGGTAAAAAGCTTTCAGGAGAAAGAAAAGTTCAGTTTTAGCTCCTTTGAACTATCAGAAGAGATGTCAGAAACACAGAGCTCAGGTCTGATGAAAGTACAGAGGTAGATCTGTGAAGTCATTAGTGAAGTCATTAGAATAAATGACTGCTTAAACATTTCAATTTTTTTAGGTCTATTTGTCATCCTCCCCTTTTATTCTAGAACTTCTTTGTACAAAGACAATACAACATAGCATCATTATTAATTCAAATTCATTCCTCATTCCTCCATATAGTTCAGTTTGGTCATGTCCTTGTATGTGATCTTCAACCTCTTTTTTGGTGGTACACAAGTAAATGAATGAGATGGCTCTTAGACTCTAACCTTCTCTGCACAGGGACTTTCCACATACTGTGTCATCGGCACCAGTTCCCTCAGATGGCTTAGGGCATCTCAGTTACCATCAGACACTGGTGCCTAGGTAACTTACACTACAGACCTTCACTGATTACAGTAACATTACACACATGGCAAAATTGAAAACAAAATTTAACTGAAGAACCAACTTCAGGTTTTCAAAAATAATCTTCAGAATTAAAGGCCAATTTATGCTTGTGCAAAATCTTTAAATAGTACACAGTTATATGAATTTAAGATTTTTTATGTCTTATATACAAATAAAAACAGAAGAGTTCCTTGTGGATACAAGAAATACCTTTGAAAGTATTAATGCCATTCTCAGTATCAAGAAATATTATTAAGAAAGAAAGAAAGAAAGAAAGAAAAAGAAAGAAAGAAAGAAAGAAAAAGAAAGAAAGAAAGAAAGAAAGAAAGAAAGAAAGAAAGAAAGAAAGAAAGAAAGAAAGAAAGAAAGAAAGAAAGAAAGAAAGAAAGAAAGAAAGAAAAGGAAAGAAAATGTTAGCAACTACATTTGTTTTCATGAGCATCTGTTACTGAGTAATGCAATAAAACAGTCTTAGGATATTGTGCTTTCCGTTTCTTTCAACTCTTGCCTTTATACCAACTTTCTTTCTCTGCCTTTTTTTTAAGCTCTCCTCCAAGCTTAACATCTTATCTTCTTTTTTGAGTTCTCAGTTTCTGTCTCAAAATTTTAATGATGCCATTATTTTCATAAACTTCACCTCTCTGTAGTAGCACTCAAAATATATTGAAAAAGTGGGCCTCTCTCCTTAGAGAACTAAACTAGAGAACATACATTGCCGTTTGCTGAAAAACATTTATTAAACTTATCAGGATGATAGCAAGTAAATGCTATGCTACATTAGAGATGACTACCTATAAAGGGTTCAGATTAATTTATTTTAGTATTTATGATGAAAAAAATAAATTCTGAGTGGAAAAATACAAACATGTTTTTCACTTTCAATTCAAATGCTTGCAGAAAGCTTTGAGTAGCCATACTAAAGCATTTATTTATTTGACATATACCCCCTAGCCTTCTGTGCCATACAGACTCTTACTGCCACAGTAGGAGTACCTCCTGCACCTTATCTTAAACATCAGGGAGAGCTAAAATGCCTACATTTATTTGATATTAAGTAAAATCATCTGAACAACTCAAGATTTCTCATGATAAGATCATCTATAACTGAAAATTAAAAAAAAAAAAGGCACTTGATTTCTTGGTCTATTTCCATTCAAAATCTGTGTTTTTTTTTTTTTTTTTGTTGTTGTTTTTTGTTTTTTTTTTTAATTGCACTATTTAACCAAGCGCAGTGAAAGTTAGAATTGCAAGTTGAAGATGTAAGTCATTTTAATATATTTTTTCATTTTTTGTTTTCATTGATTTTTCTGTTTATATTACAATTCATTCCCTGTTATATCTGCTTTTTAATTGAATAAGAATTGGTAGATTCTAAGCTTAAAACATTTATTTTCTGCTATCGTTGAATATTGTTTTAAGCAGTCAAATTCTAACTAATGGTTTAAACTGGAGTCTGAATTTATTGCTGCCTGTAACATTTAGGCAATGCTGGCTGAGGGCTTTAATGAACTCTCCAATGCAAATCTTAAAGGTCTATGAATCATTTACCTTGACTTTAGCTGTTTTCTTTACAGTATTTTTTTGAAGTTTATTCAGCAGCTGTATGGTACTGAAACTACAGTATTGAAACACCATGCAATTCGAGTGAGTTACACTCACTCAAAACATCCAAATTATTTGTGGCAAATCTACATTTTTATTTTAATATTTTATAAATGTTAATAAATTACATTTTAATATTAAGATTATTGCTTATTTAAAAAAATATTTTACTTTTGATTGCTTTGACTTTCATTTTTGCATCACTGTAATTCTGCACAACATCTACTCCCTTTGTGTGTGTGTGTTTCAGATGACATTTACTAGATGCAATCTAGTTGCACCTGCAACTAGACATCTAGATGCAACTGCAAGTGGCTGATTTCAACCTGGATACAGGTAGAAAGTGTCAGAATGTTTTTATTTGTTTGTTTGTTTTGTAACAGCAATGGCCGAGTTCCTTTCAGGCACTTTCAAGTTACAGTACTTCAAAGTTCTTGTCTTAAACAAACTATAATCTAAATATGAAATGCAGAAAATGAGAAAAAAAAATACACTATGCATCTCCAGCGTGAATGGAGAAACTGAAAACTCTATGTTAATAACATTATTAAATGAAGAGAGACTGTTAATAATGTGACAGTGTAACAGAAGAAAGGAGAAATTAATTAAGCATTTTCTCTCTTTAGGGTATATTACATTTTTACATTTTGTTATTATTTCTACATGTTAAATCAATGCAGAAATAAAATTGGATTTTACTTCTTTTATTTAAATGTCATTTAAATGTCATTTACTTTACCCCTCTGAAATGGCTGTTACAGAGGTCTTCCTACTTTCTCAGTATCCCTTCTCATCATTACAATATGGGAGCCAACAAAAAGCTTCAGTAATAATAACTTTAAAGTTGTTTGAGTCACCAAAGCATTGAAAAGCTGTTATAACAAGACCAAGCGTTTGGTGTGGTACCTCCAAGTGGGAAACTATTGCTCCACGATAATGTTTTATGATCTATCTTGTAGTGTAACATTCTACCCTTATTTATGAGGAATAAAAATGTAAAAAAGAACAAAAATGAAGTAAATAGCAGTGCCAAAAATTACCTCGTCAGCATTCAGGCCATGGCCAGAGCTTGCCTGATATTCTTCCTATGAAAGTTATTGGAAGATAGGAAAAAATAATTACTATGAGGAATTAAACTAGAAATGATACAGTTTACAAACTGTGGAGGTGTATAGAGAGATCCACAAGAACTGATAGCAGAATAACTATTTTTTTTTGTCTTTCACTTTACTTGATGCAATATCCTGGCATTTTTTTTAACTGAATTTTAACTTTTATAGAAATAGAAATATTGAGATTATATGATTACATTAAAAAAAAATCTGCTTGTTTTTTACACTGCCACTTTGATTTTTTCTACATTGGAGGAAAATCATAATTTTAGGCAATAATTTTGAGTATTTTGTTTTTATTAATTTCTATTAGCGTTCAGTAAGAATGATGGTTTGTAATATGCTTTAATTTGCCCCAAATAAAATAATTTTAGGAGGATCTTTGTTCAAAAGGGTTGATTTTATCTTGGATAAGATTTTACAAAGTTTGTGCAGGAAATGTTATACTTAACCTGTTCTACTGAATTTATAAACTCCATAAATACCAGTTGTCTATTGCTCTGCAAACAGTCTTATTATATGTTTTTAGGAATACAATATAAATATTATCTATCCTACCTTCCATAAAACATTAATTAGAGGGGGCACTCTGCTGGATATGCTTCTGAATACCCTTGGAAAAAAATAATAGACAGGACCTGTCAATGTTTTGTTTGTTTACATAGTCTGCTTTCAGGTCCTTATGTAGCAGGATGTATAGGGTATGAAATATCACTCTCGACAGAGGAAGATGTACTCAGCGAGCAGTTAAGTGAATTAGATGAGTCCATAGGACCATGTATTCAAAGAGGAGCGGCTGAAAGAGCAATGTCACTGAGAGGATGTTCTCTTTTCTTTGACAGATAAAATGTGGGATGTTTCTCAAGACTGGAAAAAAAGATTATTTCCATGTCTGTCCTCAGGAAGAAAAATGTGGGTAGCTATAGTCTGATTTTCCTGAATCAAAAATATCATGGAGCAAATCTGAATAGAATCTACATGCTGGATCACTAAAGACAATGAGGACAATCATAAACTGGAAGAGGATGCCAAAAGAGTAACCTTCACAGATGCCACTATTTAATGACCCTCAACAGGTCAATCTAACTTTGGACTTGGGCCTGCTTTGAACAGAAGATGTTGAATCAGACTCTAATAGTTCTCTTCCAAATAAAATTATATTCTGGTATTGTTAACAGCCAACGTAAAAATAAGTAGAAAGCCTTATTCTGTGCTTGTTCAGCTACACCTGTCTAAAACAAAATAGAGCAAGCACTATAAAATAAACAGAAAATTCAGAACACCCTTCTCTTCATTTTTACTTGTTGGACAACATTCCAGTTTATTCAGAACATAAGGTTTTCAATTCTTCATAATTCAAAAGCTGTTTGGCCTATTCTTTGATAACTAGTCTTTTGACTTCAGACTAAAGAGAAGTAGAAAATCAAATAGAAAGTTGTCTGAAGGTTTATTAGAAAATCTAAATCAGATTTTGGTTATTATTTCGTGGTCAATCCTCTTGTTATTAAGGTATTTGCCCAGCTCCAGAAGGATTTAGATATGCTGTAGAATTGAAATGACAAATGTGAAATTAAATTTACTACTGACAGGGAGGAATACAAACATGAACAGCTGTCTTAAAAATATTGGGATGAATTAACTAAACTAATTAAAAGAAAAACTTGCAGTTTACTCTGTCTCTTTCTCTACAAACTATGCAGTTTAACAAAATATATAAAATAGGCAAAAAAATATACTGGTAAAAATATAGTTGAGTATTTTAAATAATCTATATTTAACAGGGCAAACTACCTATAATATTCCTGTGTATCTAATAAGTGTTTTTTTTCCAACCAGTTTAAGAATGTAGATTCAGGACTGTATTTGCTTTATTTTTTTACCACATCTGTGTTGGAAAATATGAAAAGCAAAAACAGACCAAGTAACTGTCAAGGAAGAACAACCAATTTCTCATGTTTTCTACAAAATTCCATTCATTCAATAATGTATAGGGATGTAAAGCTGGACACAGATTAGAAGACCTTAGGTCATTACCCCTCTATTTCTTTTTTCTTGATGGAAAGCACCTTAAGGCAAATCCTGCAGCTCTGGAACACTGTAAATGTAGACGGACAGCAAGACTGAAATTTAATATTATTCTCTTTGTACTTGATATACCCATAAGGGAAAAATCCTGGTGTTTCAGATAAAAGTAACATCAGCTGACAACTACCAGGGGTGCACAAGGTGTCAGATGCATTTTAATAGTGGCAAAAAGCCTGGAACACAGGAGCAGAGTCAGTTACCAGCTCAGTGGGTAGAAATTACTGGGGTTTTTGCTGCATCTGGGAATCTGAGTATATCAGGCCAAGAAAGAAACAGTAAAAATGGAATCTCTAACACTATAGAACAGAACCAAAATATTAAGAATGAAAAGAGCTGAAAGAAGAGAAGAAAGATTTCTATGTTTATTACAGCTACTAAACTGAAACTACATGGATTCTGCTTCAGCTGTGCTGCAAACTACCTAGATCAATCTGTTATTGCTTGTTAAGTGGTGTTATTTTCTCATTCATTTTAATTACTGGGGCTATTTAAATACTTTAATGAAGGTTCCTCTTTGCTTTTACTGATTAGTATTTGAACAATACTTTTGAATTCTCAGCTTTACATATTCGACTTCTTTTTTTTTTCCTCATTATGGAAGTTGGAATATATAATATGCAAACTTTCTGTAAAACTTTCTGTGTCCATCTTCACTTGGGAAGAAAGAACTTTGCAATATTCAAGTTGACAAGATGACCTTACTGTATTCCTCTATACCAGAAAGTTAATGTATGAATTCAAAAATACTTTGGCTGTGTTTAGGATTTCCTGAAGAGGCAACCATAGTCCTGTTCTGGATTTACTGCCTCAGCTGAGAAACCAAAGCACAGGCAAGGAATAGTTCACCTGTAGGCTGCAGCCTTCAAGAGAGTTTTATTGCAAAAGTATTCGCTTTTTTTTTTTTTTTCTTAAAACTCTAAAGCATGCTGTGTATTTTAATCTAAATTTTAGGAGTCCATTTTCATTTGTCTGCATGAAGTCAAAGACTACAGCCAAAATGAAAACCACAGCAAATAATAACTGTTTTAAACTCCAATTACAATCCAGCATCAAGCAGAGTTTCATATATACTGGCGATTTTAATACCAGATACATAGAATGGCTTGGGTTGGAAGGGACCTCAAAGATCATCTAGTTCCAACCCTCCTGCCATAGGCAGGGACACCACCCACTGCATCAGGTTACCCAGGGCATCATCTAACCTGGTATTGAACACATCCAGGAATGGGGTAGACCATCTTAGAATTTTGAAAATGATGATATATTCTTTTTATATTTATAATTATCATTCCAAGTAATTAAGACATTTTAAAGTTAATTCAAATAAACAATTTCTATGAAGTTGGTGTTCAGTGTTATTTTACTATACATGTCTAAGATGTATGACAAGCTTATTGGTGTGTCATGATCTCAAGCTAAAAGTGTTCACTGTATCTCTACAGCATCTAATTTCAGAAACTTCCATTCTACTCACAGATGAACACCATCAGAACACGGAGCTTGTCACACCCACGATAGAAAGTTTGCTAGTCGAGGGCTACTTGAACTATTGAAATCTGTGCAAAAGACTAATACCTTGAAAGGCCTAACCTTCAAATATTACCTTCTGCAGTCACTTATTTTTGTGTTGTACAAAAAAAAGAGGGAAGCATACATAAAGGGTGACAGAAAATCCTGTTCTAAGGAATAAGCAGATACAGAATATTTACTCTCATAATTTCAATATCCTGTGTTTACATCCTACCTGTGTGCAGGTATCTTGCGATTCCCAGCAATCAGAATAACGTCACAGAGCTGCTGTTGCTTCAGGTAGCTCTCCATCTTTCTGAAGGTTTGCTCAGCATGGTGAACAGCCTGGTAGAATTCCTCAGAACTACTCGAATCCATGTCGCAGTGAGGTGACAGGGGATGGCTGGCTGCTGACAGTCTGAAAACCACAAAAGAAACTCTGTGTTGATAAGATGTGACCAAAACATCTAGGTGTTGTCTAGACTTCATTGCAAACTTCTAGAAGATATGAGCAATCACTGCATCCTTCCCAATTCTCATCACCAGAAGTACAAGACGGAAAATTTTTACTGCACTGTAGGTGACAAGTTGTAAGTCTTTTGACAGTGAAAGAGGGCTTTTTGTTTGTTTGCTTGTTTGTTTTTTAGCACAGACACAGAAATTATGTATTTCTTTCTTCTTTGATAAAGATACTAAAAATACAAATACAAACAACAAACAGATGTTTAGTACATTCATGTTAAGGTTGACACAACAGCTGCATCTTCATTATCAGAATATGACTGGGCACTTTAAATAATTTTAGCAATTTTTAATTTTAATAATTTTAATAATTTAATTTTAATAATTTAAAATTCTTTTAAAGAATTATTTATTTTTCTATTTCATCATTAATATGCATCCATCAAGATAAAGGAATAATGGAAAAAACATGGAAATTTTACCAGTTGGGAAATAAAATTAAAACTTCAAATGATTTTATATGTGATGAATTGGCAATATTTCCATAATGATAAAATACAGACCAACTTTTTAGCTAAAAGGCTTATTAATGCAACTTTAGCCACCAAAGACAATGATGTCTACAATTCCAAAAACTGAAAAAAAAAAAGAAATGGGAGAGAAATGGAAATGTATTTTCATTTTATAGTCATATTTACTTAGTGCAAATTGACTCAGTTCAGCAATTCTGGTTCAGAACTTTACTGAAAATACTAAAATTTGCTAGCAATTACTAGCCTTTGAGGAAACTATGTAATTCAGAATAATTCCTGACACTGACAAGCCCCTTCTTTTACAAATAAATAACAAGATTGTTTCAAATGAAAGCCATAGGATTTTATGTATCTTGTGGTGAGAGAATGTCAGTAATTTGGATAATGTCCAGTAATAACATAGCAGTTTCATTACATAAACTTTGAGAACAGTATTAATAGACCTATATATTGGGAACAGTATTAATAGACCTATATAGTGCAGTTGGCAACCCTGGTGCTGGAAACATTTGAAAAATGCATAAGGATAATTAAAAAATCAGCTGTTATTATGATATGAAATACAGTTATTTAGAAAAAGAAATCTTTAATATCTTTATTGACTTTTGATGGACTATAATATGGTTTAGAAAAATAGTATTTACTTTTGACATATACCATTGATTTATTTTTGAATTATTTTTTGTACAAAGGTGTTCTGCATAATATCTTACGGTTATTGTATGAGGGTCCACATGGGAAAAGAGGAAAGGCTAGTTCATCCTTCTGTCACAGTAATTGCCACATTTCACAACCTTCCTTTAAAGTAGTTGTAAGCCTGAATAATTGGAGGTGGCCTGCAGATAATTTTACACAAAACCAACTCAGTTACCACTGTATCTCACCCCCTGATCTGTGTCATATACAAGTATTAGAGTAAGTTACCTTCTAAAATTATTACCCGCATTAATGTCACTTGAATAGAATTAAATTGGACCATGAGAAATCATCATTTATCAACAGAAACAGTTATGAATTGGTGATTTAGAAAATAATATTTCCTTAATTCTGTTATATTCACCTTGTTATATGTGCAAGATACCTCTTATGAGCTCCCCCTAAAGAATACAATAAACGTATTATTTCCATAAGTGACATAATCTGCTTATATGTGTTCCTGTCCTATCTGGACTGCCAATCATGTTGAATGGAAATCCAAATTTATTTTCTTACCTTTGGATGATCAACAAATATATTCACATAAAAATGTAAAGATGGAGCTCATTAGTATGGGTAGTGGGAAGAGATTTCAACTTTTTCTCTCAATTATTTTCCCTCAGCTTTGTTGTGGCTGTATGCATGCTTCTTCAGTTTTATTGCTGAAGAATTAGAATGACAAGTAATTTACAAGAAATAAATCAGTGCCTAATAAATGAGGTTGGTAGGGTTAAAGAGACACATTTTTACTCTTCCTCCAAGGAGTTTAGACATGTCAACAGCAACAATTCTGAGAAACGAAAACAACAGGAATGAGCAGGTCTGAATGGATTCATACTGTTCGTTAAATCAGAATTTGGTCTAAGTCAGCTTACAGTTGAACAGATAAGGTATTAATCCTGCCTCTTGGCTATTCTAAACATGCTATGCTTTTCAGGTCAGAAAAACTTCTGTTTTTATGCTAGTTCTGTATAGTTAGATTGGGCTGAAATGAGATGTGTCATTTTGTCTTTGAATCATTACACAGCGTTTGGCGCAAATTTTGTCCTCTTGCCTGCTTGCCATTTATAAACAACACTTTCTACCCTCAAATTCATCAGTATATCTGCCACTTAACAAGTCATTAAATGGCTACTCAAAAACAAGCTCTGAAGACATTTTGAATTACTATCCCAAAAACTAGCACATAATAAGCTTAGTAGAAGACAATAAGTTAATCTTTTATTTTCTAAGAAAGCCCAGATAAGAAGTCTGCTACTGATCCTTTTTGAGAAGCTCTTTTTCACTACAAATGCTGTCTGCAATATCAATCCTTTAAATTCAATTGGTAGCTTGTTAATGTAGGAACCAAAGAGCTTCAAAGAGCAAAGACCACTCATTTTGTACCAGTTCATGAAAAGCATTTAGAGGTACTTATGACCAATTAGTGATATAAAAACAACATTTCCTGTTTGCCTATATTGTTTTTGTTGAGGTGCAGGAAATCTGAACCACATATTCAATGAGACGCTTGTTGATTGCATTCTGCAGGAAGCCCAGCACAAATTCATCTGAAGAGTCTGAATTGTTCAAAACACTTTTTAGTACTTTCATACCTTAGAATGGATGGAGAGCTTATTTTGTAATCATTGAACATAAAAGACTCCAGAGAAGCTTTTTCCATAATTTTTTTAATTGGTAAGTGCAAAACCTGAACTTACCGTGGGGGTGTCAAACATTCATTACAAAATTTCAAACAGAACAAGTGTTCAGTCTAAGACACTTTTTATGTTTAAACAATTCAGTTAGCAGTAAAGAAATAAGAAAACCAAACCTTCTACAAATTTATGACCATGATACTGAAGGGATACTACAGGTTGAAAAAATTAAAAGGGCCACAATAATTATCAACACTGCAAATGACCAATAATCTCAAATGTTTCCTTAAGAAATTGGAAACCAGAATGCATACCAAGTAAAACGGGAAAAAAATTACCCCAGCAACTTTATACAGACTGATTTTCAGAGTTCAGGATGACATGCTGTCCTCAAAAAAGAAATGGTTTAAGAAGAACCCAAAAGTGTTGATGAGGAAATTCAGTCTTAGAGCCTTCTGGATCTTAGTAGGGAGAAAACAGAAATTAAAGTTTAACTCTACAGCATTTGACTACACAGTGTTCCTCTTCTGAGAAAAAAAAAAAACATTTTGATTTGAACAAGAGTGCTGTTCTCTAATCAACTTTTACCTCTTCCTTACTTTAAAAGAACAGGTAAAACAGCAGTAAAATCCCAGTATAATTGTGTGTACTGATTTTTCCCTCAATTTAACATCTCTTCATCCCACTGTAAGGAAGAAGGAAAATGCATCCTATCCAAAGGTCTCCTAGAGACTGGTAATATTGACCAAGTTCACCTTTAAGACCTCTGGTCATTTTGTCCAAGTTTAGATTTATTCAAGTGGAGCAGAAATAAAACATCGGAAGATATCAACATATCTACAATACCAGTTAGTACCCTACTGTTATTATGTAGGTATCTAGTCTGCTCTCCCCTGCATCTTGTACAGTTGTTCACTCATAAATAATAACATACTACTCAGCCTTGATTACTGGTCATTGACTTTACACACATAAATAGGCTAGGACAGAAATAATACAAAAATGAAAACCCTTCACTGACAATAATGCTGACAGGGAATTAAAGAGAAAATACCAGGAAAGACGGACTTCAGAGGTACAGGTAAAAATCCACTCTTGAGTTGCAAAGGTCTGAATAAAGAAATAGTAAACATCAGTAGTTAAATCTGTATTCTGAATAGGTATTAAAAGGAAAAACAACAACTACAACAAATTTTGAAATAAGAGAATTCATATAACTTTAAACTGTATTTCTCTTTGAAAAAAGAGGCTTAGATTTAGAAATGGTTTTCATTCTTCAGGTGCAGAAAAGCATAGAACTTGAACACCATACAGAGTACTTTACAGAACACTTGGGTATTTCGCTCACTTAATTGGAATTTATTTCTCATGCCTTCTATTGAAACCCTGGCCTCAACTAAAGAATTCTTTACTCAGAAAATGTTATATGATTTCATTGTTACTGTAATACAAAATCCTGCTGTATTTTACTTTTTTTTTTTTCCCTTTTCATTTATGCAGGATTGATCATGCAAAGTTATCCCAGCACAGTTCAATGTCAATGAGTATATACAATTTGGTAAATAAATAATATAGCAACAATAACAACAACCAAACCAACCCCTCCCCCAAACAAACAAACAAACAAACAAAAAAACTATGGCTTTGCTATTTAAAATCTGCAACATCTGCAAATCTGCAAAAGTATAAAAAGAAATAATAAATGTTATTGTAAACTTAAGTAAAAACGCAAAAAACTCTTCATAAATTGTTCTCTAAAAATTGTTTACTGAATGCTTAGGAATCAATAAAATGCAGAACTACATTTACCAAATTGAGATAGATTGTCAAAAGTCATGAATTTCATTACCAATCATTTGCAAAAATGCAAAAGAAACAGTTTTATAAAGCCTTTAAACCATTTTAGCAAAGCAATGGTAAGGTTGAAGTTCTGTTTGTGATCAAAAGACATGCTTTTCACTATGCTACCAGCAATTATATTTGCATCTGAGGGTTATACTGGGAGTTTCAGCAGAATGTTATAAATTTATTTTATAAAACACAGGTAGAATAGCAGATAAAAAAATTACCAGAACATCAAATGGGACTTTTTCGTTTACACTAATTCAGCTCAGAGATGCATTATTGCTGTTTCTGAGATTCTTTTTCTAAGCAAGAATAATATTTTTAAAGAGAGGCCGGTGTGGATGACATATTTGTCATTCAATAGATAATGTGTAATCTGGGGATCAAAGGGTGATACTACAGGATGAGAAAACTAAAAGGGCGACAAAAATTATTACATCATAAATTGCATTACTACTCATAGTGAAACTTATTCTTTGGACACCATAAAGAAAAAATACAGACACTATGTACAGACTTATACATGTGTGTATGGACATACAGTCTGTATGCCTAGCAAAAATATATATTATTCCACTGTTGTTCTGCATATCTGCACTTCTTATGAGTTTTACAAGCCTCCATAAACAAAATACTAGCTGCCAGTTTATCATGTGACCTCAGACAAATTGACTGAGCAGTCCTCCTGAAAAATAAGTAGGACACTAAGAAGGGACCACTATGCTATACTGAAAATGCTTCTATGAAGAAAAACATATTTACTTCTTTAGTAGCTGAGAAAAATAAATAAATAAATAAACAGAAGTAGGGTTAGAGAAGAAAGAGCTTGTTC